>NC_135491.1:58082992-58353637 GCF_052094955.1 Ictidomys tridecemlineatus | reverse complement strand
GGGCCCCTGTGCCAGGTGTGCGGTGAGGAGAGACAGGAGCAGCCTTGGCCTGAGCCCACACCACCCCACCAGATGGCCTGCGGGGTCTGCGGGGGGCCCAGCACCTGGTCAGGCCTCTCTGACACACGGCTCCTCCACGGTCCTCCAAGCCACACGCACACCCAAGCCCTGCTCAGGGCTGGCCGCGATGCAGTACCCACTCCTGCTGCCCCGGGTGCCCGGCCAGGTTTCTTAGGTCAGGAGCGAATGAGTGAAGGAAGAGGGGCCAGTCCACAGGCCAGTCCCTGATACGGAGCTGCCTGCTGTCGCCATCTGTGTGCCGTGCAGCCCCAATGTCACCTCAGTTATGACAATCTCCATCGCACGTGACAGGCAAGGCCCCCAGCCTGTGGACGGGGACGCGCTGGCCTGCAGGTCAGGGCCAGGTTCTGACGCCCGCTTTGCACAGTTCCCTGAGGTCACCTGCAGCCCACTGTCCACCTCCTAAGCCACACTCCTCAGGTCCTCAGAGGACCTGAGTCGCTGTCTCTGAAGACAACAAGCCCCACCCTGAGCTGAGTCAGCGTGAGCCTGCCCGAGAGCGTCACCTGTGCCCTCTTCAGCTCTGCCACACCTGGCGGGCAGCCGGCCATCAGCCAGGTGACGGCATTTACACCACAGAAGTTGGCAAACTGTTTTCCTTTTTTTCTGGAAAACCAGGAGTTAAGTTTCTACCAAATACCACTTAAATGGACGCACTCAGAAGCCTGACAGGGCCGTCCTGCAGCTCATACTTCGAGAGGCAAGTGGGTTTTCCCGTTTGACAAACAGCCCTGCAGAGAAGGTGCACAGAGAGCAGAGAGGACTCAGGGCAGCGAGACTTCTGCCGGGAACGTGCAGGTACACAGCCCGACACACTCTTCCCGCCCACAGAGTGCCCGGCACCAAGAGGGAACCCTGATGTCAGATGGGCTTTGGCCACGCCCGGCGGCCCCCACCTGTGATCCCAGCAACTCAGGAGGCTGAGGATGGAGGATGGCAGGTTTAAGTCCAGCCTCAGCAACTTGTCTGTCTGGAGCTGTCTCAACGCCCAACACTCAGCCGGGTGTGGCTGGGGGAGAGGGGGCATGAGACCTGGGTGCGCCCTCAGCACCCCAGAAAACAGAGCCAGCAACAGCAGCAGAAAAACAGAAACCACCAAACTGGACTCTGGGTGACAAAGTTAGGTCCACAGAAGTCCCTTGACGGTGACCAATGGGTCCCTGGGGGCAGCAGATGTTGCTAGTGGGGACATTGCCTGAGTGGGACGTGTGGGTGTCCTCTGTACCTGCCATTCACTCTTGCTGTGAACCTAAAGGTCCAGAACATGGTGTGTTCCCAGAGTCCCTCGGATCCAGGGTCCTTCCGGTTCTGAGGGTTCTTTATTTAGCGCCAGTGAAAGCAGGGTTTCCTCCTACCGGTTCCTCCTGCCTGGGGAAGCAGCTGCTCCGCACAGGTGTCCCGCCACCCTGGTGTCATGGGTGTGGGTGGCGTTTGGGGAAGAGGCCGAGCGCTCACTTCCTCCCTCCCGACGGCGTCTGCAGGTGTCCGGCCACGTGCACCGGGACCACCTGGCATGGGCACTAGATGCTGACCCAGGCCCTGTCTGGGCCCAGGGAGCAGGAGCCAGGGCCAAGACCTGGACCCTGCTCCTGTGAATCCCTGCGCAGCAGAGTGTGGAGCTGCCCCAGAGCCTCAGGAGAAGCCGGGCCAACACCGTCCTCTTGGCTGATGGCCGACAGAGCCAGCTGTGCCTGGTCGGTCCCTCCTACGGACAGCGGTGGTGGGCAAGCCCTTGCCTCTGGGTGCCTCGGTTTCCCAGCTGTGAGTGGAAGGGTGATCCCGTCAACTGCACGGTGTGGTCACAAAAACTAAATTCAACCCCAGGCTGGAAACACTGGCCACACCGTGAGCCCTCGGGACCCCACCCCCTCGACTGAGCAGGGCTCTCGCTGTCCACGTGGGGTCCCCTCCAGGACCAGTCAGGACAGCCCCTCGTCCCTGGTCAAGAGAGCTGGCAACGAGGCCGAGGCGTGGTGTTGCTGAGAGCCAGGGCCAGTTGCTGGCAGGACACAGCCAGGCCACCCAGCTTCGGGCACAGGAGCTGAGTAATCAAGTGCCCCTGCCCTGGGGCCAGGCTGAAGGCACCGAGTGGGCCTCAAGGACCCCCGACCCAGGGGCTGACGTTCAGGGGAGGCCCTGCCCCGGCCTCCGCCCGGCCTCTCCAGGCCACCTCTGGCGGGACACAGCTCGCTGCGTTGGTAGCCACAGCTGCTTATTCCACGGGACTCCCGAGGCGCCGAGTCAAGGCCTTGCCGCTACCTTCATCGACAACAGCCCTGGCAGAGGGGCCACTGTGTCCCGCCCCCCTCAGGATGTGCAGGCCGGAGGCCGGGCCACCAGCTGTGAGTGGCTGAGCCAGGACAGAGGCAGAGCTGAGCCTGCGTGGTGGCTTGTCCCAGTGCCGGGGTCCGAGTTGGCACGCTCCCCAGAATGGAGCCCAGGCAGCGGCCTCCAGGAGACACAGCAAGACCCGTGTGGCCGGGGACAGGGAGCCCACCTGGGCCGAGTGCCACACGCCACCTTCTCCCACGAGTGGCTTCGGTGGCCAAGCAGGACGGAGCGCCACACAGGACAAAGCCCGCCCCACGCTGCCCCACGAGAGCTCTGTACAAACCCGTCTCCTACCTGGAACCTACCCAGGAGGACGCTGGGCCTCGGGGCGAGTGACGCGCCCAAGGTCACACAGCAAGATGGGTCAGGGCCCAGCCCCAGCCCAGGCTCCGCCTTCCTCTGCCCTCGGCTGTCACTCTGCCCAGCAGGATCTGCCCAGCACCATGCCAGCTCTGGGTCAAGACAGCCTCCTCAGGCACTGGGCCTCCTGAGCTGGCCGGCTGCTCGGCCCTGCCCGTTGGGGGGACTTCAGGCACAGAACCTCCACGCAGCCCGCTCTGCCCAGCCGAAAGGGACTCCCGGGAGCAGAAATGGCGAGACTGCGAGTGGTGGGCTCTCTGTGCCTCGGTTTCCCCACTCTCAGACCACTGAAGGCAGCTGGGCGGGGGCCTGCTCTGGCTCTGCCCATGGCCGTGGCAGATCCAAAGCAGAGTCCTGTCCTCTTCCATCCAAGACCCATCCAGCACTCGCTCCGGTGCCTGCCATGAGAGGGTGCCCACAGCAGACCGTGGCACAGCTGCCTGAACCACACTCCAGGGAAGAGCCGGCCTGAATGCCACTGGGTCCCCAGTGCCCGTGGGATGTGGCCACTCCAGCCTTGAACAACCTGCCGTCCGTATCAAGATGGCATAACATAAATGTTCACAACCCTCCACGTATCTGGGTAGTCAAGTACTTATTGAGCACCTTCTGCATGCCAGGCACACGAAGGAGCTAGAGATGCAACAACATACATAGTCCCTTGTCCTCATGGGAGGCCACCAACTGACCAGTGTCAGGTGGTAGCAGAAAGATAAACCCAGATGACACCAGAGAAGGGTAGGCAGGTGACCTTCAATGAGGAATTACACAGAGGCATATCCCTAGGGAAGGGGAGAAAAAGGCACACCAGTGACCAGGTAGAGGGGCAGGTGCAAAGGGCCTGAGGTAGATGGGACTTCATGTGTCTGCTGACAGTAGGAACTTTGGGGACCACCTGCTGAGGGAGAATTGGGAGAGTGGCCGTGGACCAGGTCACACTGACCACCCAGTAATGCCACTCCAGGTATTGTCCTAGGGAGCAAACAGGAACAAAATCCACACCCAGACAATTGCAATGTTGTCCCCACAAACCAGACATTTACAGCCCACCTGGCCACCCCCCAGGGACTGTGTAGTTGACAATCCTGGCTCTCCAAACTCCAAGTGACAGTCAGAAAATTTTATAACAATGAGCATGATATAATAAGTTTTTAAAAAAATCACAGATCGAAACCCAGTCTGGAGCCGCAATGGAATGACACTGCGCCCGCGTGGGAAGCAGGTGGCGATCAGTTCTTTTTTCTGTTTTCAGATTTTATATAATGTGGTTGCTGCTGTATTATTTTTGTAATTAAAAAAAATTAAGGGTGACACGTGTCCAAACCATAGCCGGGGGAGGGGGAGGCAGCGGGGACGCCGGTTTCCCTTCCTCGTGACACCAGCCTCCCTCCACCTCGGCCTCGCTCCGGAGCCGGGGAGCCGGCCAGCCCTGAGTGCCACGCCCTGGCTGGGCTCCCTCCTCCTGTCCAGACGGACAGACGGTCTTGACCCTGGCCAGCCTTCCTGCCCAAGCACAGCCTGACACTGTGGGGGGACATGGACCCTCAGTAACAGTCCCTGGCCTCTGCCTGGAGTCCACCTGCCAGGCCCACCTGGGTCTCCAGGGCTCCCCCCACCCTGACGGCGGTAACGCTCCTCTCAGGCCCATGTTCAGGCCACACAAGGACCTGGGTTCCAGGTCCACCAGGCCCCCACACACTCCTCGGTCCTGCGCCACAGCAAGAAGGCAAACCAGGCGGCCACAGCCCGCCAGCGCCCCCGGCGGCCCTCCGCCTTGTTGGAGCAGGGCCCCACGGGGTTCCCAGGGAGCCGTGTCCATCCTGCTGCCCTCTCGGCCACGGGCTCTCTCCAGCCTCGGCCTCTGCCGGAACCCGGGCCCGAAGCCTCCTGCCTGGGCTGCCCAGCTCTGTGCTTGGCCCAGCACCAACTCAGCTCCCCGAGAGCCTTCCCGCCCCCTGGGTCTCCCCGGCCACCATGACCGCAGCCGAATGGAGGTGCCAGGAGCCCACGCGGAGGGGCCGGGGGAGACGCGAGCACCGCGGGGCCAGGGCTCCTTTGAGCTGGGCAGGCGGATGGTGCAAAGGGACGGGGGACATCTGGAGAGCTGGGGCGCCCAGGCCCCTGCAAAGCCATGGAGCGGTGCGGCCAGGGGAGGTCTCCAGCCTGGCCTTGGTGAGGAGAGGCCCCAGTGGCCGGCAGCACGGGAGGGGCCAGCCAGAGGGGCCAGCAGGACGAGCCAGCAGGCAGGCTGACACCTGGGCTGACCGCGGCCTCTGTGCCCAGCCCCAAGGGCCACATCCCCCCGTGCAGAAAAGACGGCAGGCTCCCTCAGCAGCCTGCAGCGGCGTCCTCGTGACGAGTCTTACAAGGACTGTATGAGTTGTGTGTTTCTGTCACTTTTTAAAAAGTTACTAATTACGAGCCGGGTGCGGTGCTGCACGCCTGTAACCCCAGCAGCTCCGGAGGCTGGAGCAGGAGGATGGAGTTCAAAGCCAGCCTCAGCAAAAGCAAGGTGCTAAGCAACCCAGTGAGACCACCTCTAAATAAAATACAGAAAAGGGCTGGTGTGGCTCAGTGGCGGAGGGCCCTGGGTTCAATCCCCAGTATTCAAAATACATATATATATTAATTACATAGTAAACTCAGAACGCCCAGGAAAACAAGGATAAAACCCAACTTGTCCCTACCCCCTCAGTGGGGCCTGGAGCTGTAGAACCTGCCGGGTCTCGCTCTGTGCCCAGCTACAGACGGCAGCGAGGGGGGCCGCGGCCCGGGGCCTGGGAGGTCCTGGCTGGGGCAGGGAGAAGGTCAGGGGCCTCAGGGGACTCTGGCCCGGGGCTGGCTCTGGAACCCCCGGAGGACCCGCGGAGGGCTGCCCACTCTCACTGACCCACCACCTCGGCCCGCAGCAGGCTCTGGCCACCGCTGGAAGCTTCAGGGGGAGACACGGCAGCAGGAGAGGTCCCAGAGGGGGTCTCCTGGCCCGTGTCCGATCCTGCAATGTCGGGCCGGCACAAAGGCAGGCCACAGTTAAAGACCGTCTGTGGCTTCAGCCTCACCCCAAATGCTGCTGAGTGTGACCAAACCACCCAGTGGACCGACGGTCGGACCCTGTCCCCAGAGAGAGGAGCCCCCCATCCAGCTCCAGGTGAAGATAAGAGGCATCAAAACCAGAACCAGCTCGCGGGCTCCTGATTCCACCCCCTCTACCCCCGTCCGCAGCTGGCCTCAGCTCAACACGCAGCAGGTCGGATTAACTGAACAGAAACTGGAAAGCGCCGCGGGGCATGGGGGCAGGGGATGAGGGATGGGGCAGAGGGGCCACCCCACTTCATGTGCGGTTTCTGCATCTGCTCTGGCTCAGGAACGGGATGTGCCCGAGCCGAGGAGCGAGGGTGTGAGGGAGGGAGGAGGCGGCCCTCACCCCGCCACACAGGGCTGCCCTCCCTGGGTGTCACTGGAACCTTGACCGTGTGGACGCAGGGAGGCTGCCCACCACGCCACACTTCCGTTCATCTGTGAAATGGAGCGATGAGTACACTGTGTGGGCAGTGGTCCCTCTGGATGGCACATCCTAAACCCCAGAACCTGCGACCCTGTCGGGGGTCAAGGAGAACAGGAACGTGGCCAGCGACGGACTGAGGCTGCCCGCCAGGCTCTCTAAAGAGAGAGGGCTCCTGGACCTGGCCGTGAGCAGCGTGCTCGAGGGTCCTTCAGCGAGAGGGACAGGAGCGAGCCAGCTCCACGGTGTCGCTGACCCGGGGTGCGGGAGGCAGGGGTACCCACGCCTGACCTTAGCCCAGCGAGACCCCGTCAGACCTGCAGCCTCAGGAAGCACAAGACACAGAATCTGTGCTGTTCTGAAATCCCTCGCTGCAGGCTCCGTCGCGGCAGCGCCTGGTGTCAGACCCAACGCCGGCAGGTCCTGGGCCCTGGCCAGGGGCGTGAGAAGCTCCCGACACACACCTGCTGCTTCACCTCCTGTGACTTAGGGTCTGGTGCCAACAGCTCCCTGGGTTGTCCACGGTCCCCAGGAGCAGCAGCCTGGCACAGCCCTGAGACAGCCCCAGGTGGGGGTGACATGGCCTGGCCAAGGACGGGTCTCGCCGTCCATGCTTGCTCAGGAGGGAAGCCACGTCCCTCAGTGCAGAATCCAGCACGGGGCTCCGCCCTGCCCTTGCTGCGGGGCAGGCCGGGGCTCTGCTGGCCCCCTGCGCCCCTTGCCTGTAGTCCACTGCTCTCCCAGCACTGTGTCCCCACAGCTCCCACCAGGTGACCTCAGGGCCAGGTCACTTTGCTGCTTGCTCCCAGGCCCAGGCTTGGCCAAGGCAGCTGCTCAGACCTAATGAAAGAGTGGACAGGAGGCCTCTGCGCATGTTTGACCCGAGGGTCTCTAAGCCTCTAAAGGATGCCCATTGTGTGGGCAGTGGTCCCTCTGGATGGCCACATCCTAAACCCCAGAGCCTGCAACCCTGGCATCGACCCTTGAGAGAATACTCACAGGTGGGGGGACAGCGCGGGGGGGGGGCACGCGCAGGAAGAGCAATGAAGGTTCTAAAATTGCCTGTGGGATGGTTGCACAACCTGGGCCTGGAGCAAAGACCACTCAAGTGTACGTTTTTGGGGTTTTTTGTGGTGCTGGGCTGTTGCCCAGGGTGTCGCACATGCCCGGCAAGTGCTCCACCACGGAGCCACAGCCCAGCCCAAATTGCACGTTCAGATGGGCGGGTCTCATGGTCTGTGGATTCTATCCCAACAAACTGTTGCAAAACAGCAGGTGAAGACGCTGGGGAGCGTTCTCTGCAGTATTCTTATAACTTTCCCTACGTCTAAGATCATTTCCTAACAGAAAGCTCTGTTCAGTGGGCACACGGGACCCTCCAGTGAGCGGGTTTGAGAGCCCCTTGCCCTCCTCGGCCGGAGCATTCATTCTGCGGGATACCCTGCCCGCTCGTGGCGACAACAGGCATGTGGCCAGGGCTGATGCACTTCCCCCAGGCCCTGAAGGCCCCCATGACACAGGCCAGGGGCCTGAGGCACACAAGGGGACCGGCTGGCCAAGGTGACCCACGGGGAGGGTAGGCAGGTGCAGTCTCAGGGCATGTCCCCGGCCAAGGAGGGCCTGGCCCAGGGCCAGAGTCGGGCTGCCCTGTGGGCTAGGGCCAGGGCTGTCGGGATCCGGGCCTGAATGGACAGGCAGGCGGGGCTGTTTCCCAGGGTCTGACTCGGTCTCCCCCACACCTTGCCCACAGCACGCGGGTCAGCCTCTGGCCAGAGGGCCGCAGACGCCTCAGAGCTGGGTTGCAAGAATGTGGCCCTCGAAGGGCCCGGGGCTGCCGAGAAGGACAAGCAGAGTGCCCCCCTCAGGCCCGGGCCTGGCCACCGGCCGGGTGCAGCGAGGAAGCCTACCTCGGAGGCCTTGGGACCCTCCGCCCCCACGGAAGGGCGAGGTGCAATCCTGAAACCAGACCTGCCCCAACCAGTTCCCCTTCTAGGCACCAAACGCGGGGTCCCACCGCCTCGGCTTCTGGGAGCGCCCGCCCGCCCGCCCGCCCGCCCGCTCCCTGGGGCTGGGGGACAGCGGGATTCAGGAAGTTGCTCCGACTTCGCCTTTTCACTTTTCTTATCAGAAAGGTGCCTGAGTAATCTCGCGAGTCGGGCGTCACTGTGGAACTACCTGGGAGCGGGGCCCCAAACAGAGAGCGTCGAGGCAGGAGCCTGAGCCGAAGCGAGATTCAGAATGAGAGGAGCGGAGACGGAAGCGGGAAGAGCCGGGGCGGGAGCCGGGCCTGCGGCCGGGGTCTGCTGGGGAGGGAACAGGGAACAGTTCTCCATACAGACAGCGCCGTCTCCGTCCCCCGTGTGGCTTCTTGGGCCACAGGGCGGGCTGCACCCAAGGGAGCTGCCTGACACCTTGTCACTTCACTCTAAGCCTCGGCTTCCCCGTCTGTAAAAGGGACACCAAGAACACCCCCCATGATGCCACCGAGGGTCCCCAGCACACCCGTCCCTGGCACCAACCCCAGGCGAAGCCATGGTTCATGGAGCCGCTGCTCCACCAGTCAGGCAGGAGCGTCCAGCACAGGGGTCAGTGTCCAGCACTTGGCAGAGAAACAGCCTCCCTCTGTCCTTACTTGATCCTCCGCCGTCCAGGGAGGTCGGTGCTGTTCCTCCTGTTTTAAAGATGGGGAAACAGACACCCAGGGCAGGTGGCGCCCAGAGCAGGTCTGGGCTTGTAGGCCTGCTGCTTGAACGACTGAGAAAGTCCCTCTGTGGGAGAAGGACACTAGTTTGACATAAGGCCCCGCGAAGCACCCGCAGGAAAGAAAGCAGCCGTGAGTGCTCCCCAGGCGGCCGTACCCGGCCTCGAGCAGAGCTGGCCAGAGGAGAAGCTCCCTCTTCCCCGGCAGCCAACAAGCTTGCCACCTGGGCCCCGAGGAGACCAGGTGCAGGGGCAGGGGAGGGGGCAGGTGCAGGGGAGTGGGGCAGGGGCAGGGTAGGGGGCAGGTGCAGGGGAGTGGGGCAGGGGCAGGGGAGTGGGGCAGGTGCAGGGGAGTGGGACAGGGGCAGGGTAGGGGGCAGGTGCAAGGAAGTGGGGCAGGGGCAGGGTAGGGGGCAGGTGCAGGGGAGTGGGGCAGGGGCAGGGTAGGGGGCAGGGGCAGGACAGGGGGCAGGGGCAGGGGGGCAGGTGCTGGGGGTGCAGGTGTAGGGGAGTGGGGCAGGTGCAGGGCGGGGGGCACAGCAGCAGGGGAGGGCCTGCAGGTGGGGCGTGCTCCTGGGAGCCACGGGGTGCGGGAGGCACAGGAGACCAAGCAGGGGGCGCTGAGCACTGGCCCACGAGAGCCAGGTCTGGAACGTTCTGTCTGCCCTTGGTAGATGAGACAGGGCAGGCAGCCGGAGACCAGCAGGAGGTGTCATGAATCCTGTGTGATGAACCTGAGTTCCAGGGCCACGGGGGCTGGTGGCCGCTCTGTGGAGAGCGCAGCTCTGAGGCCGTAGAGCGGGTGAGAAGGGGCCGTGATCACCCCATGGCCAAACGTCTGTAGGGAAAGCTGCTGCCCCACAAGGGCAGGAATCCCAGGGGGTGGCCAAGGCCTCCTGCCTACGCTGACCCTGAGATGCAGGACCAGGAAGGGCTCTGGGGCTCAGGGCCTGGGCATGAGCAGGACCTTGCAGCTCGCATGACCCCTGAGAGGTGGGGTCAGGTCAGGCCTCAGCATTGCTCCTGGCTGTCCCCAGCCTCCTTCAGGCCCCCTGGGGATGACAAGCACTGCTCCCAGGGTCCCTGCCTGCTTCTGCTCCTGACCGCTGGGGGGTTTCACTGCAGTGGTAGGGGGCTACCTTGCTGTGGGGACCCTCTTCAGCCTCCAGACTCAGAAAGAAGGAAGGAAGGAAGGAAGGAAGGAAGGAAGGAAGGAAGGAAGGAAGGAAGGAAGGAAGGAAGGAAGGAAGGAAGGAAGGAAGGAAGGGAGGGAAAGAAAGAAAGAAAGAAAGAAAGAAAGAAAGAAAGAAAGAAAGAAAGAAAGAAAGAAAGAAAGAAAGAAAGAAAGAAAGAAAGAAAGAAAGAAAGAAAGAAAGAAAGAAAGAAAGAAAGAAAGAAAGAAAGAAAGAAAGAAAGAAAGAAAGAAAGAAAGAAAGAAAGAAAGAAAGAAAGAAAGCTGGTTCAAAATTAGCACAAATCTAGCCAAGAGCACAAGACCCCGTTTCCTGTATTTTTTTCTTCGGTTTTTTTAAGACTTCCAGAAAAGTGTCCTCTGCAAAACTGAGACCAAAATGGCAAAAAATGCAAATGTGATGATCTGACCTTGACCTTGAACCATCTCCGTACCTAGGCTGGGCAGCCACAGAGACTCCAAGGTCCTCAGATCCTGCAGAGGTCTCCAAGTCCTAAAGGCCCAGAAGCTCCAAACGAGACAGACTAGACCCCTGTGGGTCGCCGAGGCTGGGGGCCCCCACAGGGCTGGGGTGAACCTGACCCTGCACCTCGCCCCAGGGTCCTCCCCCAGCGCCCACGGCCCCAGTCCACACCCCAGACAGACCCACATGACGGACCTTCTCCACAGCCCCTGACCAGTCCTCCTCAGAACAGTCCAGGGCACCCAACCAGGGCACCCTGAGAATGTCATGACCAAGAAGAGCCCAAGGAGACAGGACAGCAGTGTCACACGGGGCCCTGGATGAGGTCCTGGCACAGGAAAGCAGCTGAGGAAGACAGGGAGCCCCGGAGTGGGTCTGCAGGTCACGCCTGGCTCCCAGGAGGGCACCGCCCGCCTCAGCGACAGCAAGAGAGCCACAGGCACCTGGACACCCGGCCAGCGCAGCCCCGTTCACCTCTGTTTCTCTGTACGACTATTTTTAAACCCAGATGGCTGGCCGTCTCCGGCCTGGACTGGGTGCAGGTGTTGAAGCCCCCGAAGGCGTGGCCAGCCCAGGGCCGTGGTCCACACGGGCACACAGCGGGTCCTCTCAGAGGGACAGGCCATCTCCATGCAGCACCTGGTGTTGGTCCATGACATGCTCAGGCTCCATGGGGACTCAAGGGGGCAGGGGGCCATGGGGGGACCCCTGAGCCGGGCCGCATGCTCAGAGGTCCCACGGATCCCCACGAGGTGCCACCATTTTAGACGAAGAACCTGGATTTGGTTCAAGACGTGGTTCTTGGCCTAGAACCTTCCAGTTTTCACATCCCATAAAAGAGGGCCAGACGGAGGCCTCGGCTCCTCCCCCAGCAGCACCTCTCACGGAGGCTGCAGATCGTGCCGACACTAAGCCCAGCGCTGGGCCATCTGGCGGCGCACCACGTAGACGAGAACCATGGTGTAGCACTTGTGCCCTGGATTGGGACGGTGCCACTGGCCAGCAAGCTGTGTGACCTAGAGCAAGCTGTCTGACCTCTCTGTGCCTGTTTCCTCGTCTGTAAAATGAGAACCACAATAGTAATCTCTTGTTGAGCAACTGAAGGAGACAAGCCAAGATATACTCCACCGTGACCACTACCCAGACAGGGAGCCCCAGTGGACCGAGGGGTGTGGCATTGTCACCAACTGTTACTGAGCACCACAAGCACCACACAGACCTGCCAAGGGGACTTAGGAAGGGACCAGAGCACGTGACACAGGCCCACCCGAGGAGCCATCTCCGGGGTATGGGTTCGAGTGCCAGCCCGTGCAGTCCTGAGGGTCCTGCTCCGCACCAGGCCTCACTGGGCGCCCACCACCCTGGGCAGGCAAGGCGGGCAGCACCACCACAGAGCGCGGCCGGCCGAGCCCGCGAGAGACCCGCCCAGGCACCTGGAGGCTTTCCACCTGGCCAGGCCAGGGCTGGGGAGAGACTCGGATAACAGCCTCCAGGTGCCCGGGAGCACAGAGAGGGCACGGACTCAGGGAGCGTGACCTCAGAGTCGGTCCTGACCCAGCGCCCGGCCAGCACCCGGGGCCCCGTCACCCCCACCTCCACAGGCCACACCCCACGGGCTGGCAGCAAGATGGCAGCTGAGTCCTCTCCGGGAGGCGCCTGGTGAGGAAGGGGGCGGTTCCCCCAGACCAACGGGTCTGTCCCCACGTCCCATTGGTCATTGCCAAGTCACGTGCCCCTTCATGAATCAACTGCCATCAAGAGAGGTGAGGGCTGGGAACAGGACCGGGACTCCCAGCTGGGCGTGAGGTGACCCACGGTGCCCTGAGGGAGACGACTGGCCTCTGAACACAGCAGCACCTGGGGACGGGCACCCTGTCCCCTCACTGGCCATCTTCAAGGGACGCTCTGGCCTGTCCGCAGACCTGGCCTCCCAGGGGTTTCTCCTTCTGAGGAGTGGGCCCTGACCCACGGGGCAGAGGAGGGCAGGTGGTCTGGCCACAGCCACTGGCACAGGAGGCCTCCCTTGGTCACTAGGAGGATACGCCATTGTCACCATGCTTCACCTTCTGTGTCCCCACTCACGGGCTCCCTGGGAGCACACAGTCAGCGCTGCGCCCGACGCTCCACACCACCCTCCACATTTCTAATGTGAAATAAAACAGAATTGGGGCTCTCGAGCCAGAGCCTCCGAGGGCGACGTTTGCGTTTTCCGCGAGGGCCACCTGAGGTGGAGGCCGACGTGAGGGAGGGGAAAGTTCCTGAAGAAGCCCGGGGCTGCCCGTGGTTTCAGTGGAAACGGCTTCTTGGCTGAGAGGCGGCAGGGTCTAATCTCGCCCCAGAGAAAGGAAGCGCCAGCTTTAACCTCAAGACAGGAAGACCGCGCAGCGCCCCTCCGCCCAGGAGCGCCAGCCGCCCTGCCTGGGGACGCCCGGGACTTGTTCCCAGCAGTGCTTCCAGGCTGCCCCAGGAGGGCCGAGAGCCTGGTGACAGAGAGCTCCCCCAGGAGCCCTGGACAGGGCACGGAGGGACCGCCTTAGGAGCCGCGGCCGGCAGAGCGCCCAGAGGAAGTGGCTCTGTGGCCGGCAGCGCAGCAGGCCGAGAGCAGAAACTTCAAAAGCAAAGCGAAGAACTATTTTTGCCCCTGGGGTTTTCACGCCTGTGTCCCCAAAGTGCCGGGAGCAGTGTGGCTCCTGTGAGGCGCAGCCCAGCTGACCAGAGGGAAGCCAGTGTGGGGAGGGGCGTGGGGAGGTGGGCTGCGCTCGCTCGCCCTGGGCCTGGTCTCCTCGTCTGCTCACAGAGGGACTGAAGTTCCTGCCCGCTAAGCTAGCCCTTGTCCTCCCACAGTTCTAGACGCCAGAAGGACAAAGTGGGTGGCCAAGCGGGCCCTCTGGACGCAGCGGAGTCCCTCTCGTCCTTCCCAGGCCTCCAGAGGCCCCCTGTCTCCTCAACTCCGCCTGTCCCACGGCCTTCTCTCGGGGACCTGCAGGGTGTCCAGTGTGACCTCCATCCCCAGATCCTCAGCACAATGTCACAAGCCACGTGGCACCGTGGAGATGGCGTCCTCACAGGCTCCTCCTGAGGACTGGGAGCTGGACGTCAGGGACATGCCCCCCCCCCACGGCCCTCCTTCCTTGGCTTGAGCTTGGTGAGCGCCTCTGCAGAGGGACGAGTTCTGATGTTCTTGGGGACCTTGGGGGGGGCACCCCTCCCCCACCCCTCCCCCACCACACACTGTGACGCCGGCCCAGGCCCTGCCCTGCCCCCACTCCTCTGTGGTCTTCAGGCCCCACCCGCCTTCCATCGATGTCTCCTGTGGCCCTGGATGGGATGGGGACCCTCCCTGTGGCCACGGTCTCCTCAGACTGAGCTGGGACGGGCCCCCACCTGAGCCGTTGTCCTAGCTCTGGACAGTCCCCGGCCCCTTGTCCCAGGGTCCCATCATCGGACACCCCTAAAGGCCTGACGGTGTCCTTTTCCCGAGTCACCCTGATATGCGAAGGGTGACTTTCCCTCTGGCTCCCCCCCACACACCCCACGCAGGGCCTCACTGTGCCCGGCTCCCCTCCCCCGGCCCCTCAGCCTCAGCCTGGCACAGCTCTGCACCTCTGTGAGCACCCCGGAAAAGTCGGGGTCCCGGGGCCAGGACAGCCACGACCAACGCAGGACCCCAAAGTCTGAGGCAGAGACTCAGCTGGCGGAGCGTGGGAGCTGGCTGTGGCACAGGGACACATGGGGACAACTCAGCCAGGAGGGTTAGCAGCAGGGGGTCCGCCACCCGAGGGACACCTACCCAGAACACTGGCGTTCAGGTGGCAAGCTGTGTTTGGGGACGAGTTAGTGGTAAAAGCACACAGAAAGGCAGAGGGACGCTGTCCTCGGACTGGACAGAGTGTGGTCCCGGAGCTGGGGAGCTGCCCTCCTGTCCTCTCAGAGGGGCCGGAAGGGCCCTGAACGTGCCCAGTGGGGAGGGAGGCGAGGGGCACCCCCCTCCCCCTGTAGCACCTAGGCCCTCTCACAAGGCCAACTCCTGTGGGTGCCACCCACTGCCAGGCGGGGCCTGGGGTCAGAGGTGGACAACACGGAGAGGTTGGCAGAGCCAGCCCCGGGGACAGCTGTGTCCAGGAGACTGCTGCTGACTTCTGTCCCTAAGGTTTTCCCGCAGCTGGGGAGAAAGGTTCTCGGCTGGATGGATCCGAAACGCAGGGAGGAGTGCTGGGAGCCCCCTTGGGTCCGGAAGGCTGCGCCCAGCTCTGCTTGGGCCTCTGAAAGGCGAAGCCAGGGCTGGGCTGAGACCTGGGGTCCCCGGGCCCAGCAGTGTGGCCGCCTGGAACCGTGGGCTTCCTGTTACTGCAGCCCGGGTCCAGGCCCTGTTGGCACTGCTGGATCTTCAGAGATCCCTCGGCTACCCCGGGCATCATGTCCCCTCCCCAACACCCTGGCCCCGGGCCCCGGGCTCGGCCTGAGATGGCCCTGCCAGCCATCCACCCCTACCCTTCTGACAGGCAGAAGGCACGTGGAGCCCCATTCCCAAGTGGCCAAGAACTGGGCCCTGGACACCAGTGCCCGCTGAGGCCTTCACAGTGCGCAGGACAGAGGCCAGCCCTCTCCTGGCCATCTGCGTCCGGCCCAGACTCTCAGTGCTGGCACGGTTGACACTGGGCCACAGAATCCCAGCTGGATGGGCAGGTGTGTCCTGTCCCTGCAAGACGCTGACCTCTACACACCGGATGCCAGCAGTGCCCACGCCCCAACCCCCAGTCATGACAACCACAGGGGCTGCCGATGAGGCCAAATGTCCCCTGGAGGCCAAACCTGGCTGGGAAGTGTCGGCTAGAAGTGAGATGCGCGGGTGGCCACAGAGAAACCCTGAGGGCGGGGCGGGGCTCGGCGCTGAAGCGCTCGCCTGGCCCGTGTGCGGCCCTGGGTTCGAGCCTCAGCCCCACGTAAAAGTAGATGAGTAAAGGCCTTGTGTCCCACGACGACTGAAAATGAACATTAAAGAGAGAAAGAACAGCGCTGAGCCTGGGGGACCCCAGCACGCCTGGACCCCCACCCGGGAGGGAGGGACTGGCCCAACTCCAGGCCCCGCTTCCCTGGGCAGTGCAGTGCGTGGAGAGCTGAGGCAGAGAGGGGGCAGGGACGCACGCGGGCTCCGGGACCCGCCCGCTGCAGGGTTCAGAAGCTGGTGAAAGAGGCGTTTCCTGCACAGAGGTCAGACCACAGGGCCAGAGCCAGAGACAGGCTGCTCCGGGCAGCGCAGGAGGACAGGGTCCACCATGGGGAGCCTGGCACAGAGGCGAGAGAGGCCTGGCCTGCCCCAGCACCGTCTCAGTGCCCAGTGGCACAGCTGTCCCAAGGACAGAACTCAGCTGAGACGCCGAAGGCTGCCAGTTCCACGCGCCTCGGACCCCCCCAGCCCAGGGGTCACCAAGTTCACCGGGTCATTTAGCCTCCCTGTGCCTCAGTTTCCCAGGTGCAAATGGAGGAGCCCACCATCCCTCAGGAGTCACCAGAACCAAGTGACCCTAAGCCAGAACCCACAGGCACCCACTGGTGCACTGCACGGAGGCCGTGGGGCAGGGCGGGCCTCAGCGCGGGCAGCTTCTCTGCGAGGCCGTCAGGAGGTCAGGCTGTGAGGCCCTGGGGAGGCTCCCGGGGCCAACCCACAGCTCCCCAGCCCCCACGCCCACCAGGCCCCCAGCCCACTGCCCGCAGCAGAGGCCACACCAGGCCCCCGCCCGCAGTCCTGCAGGGAAACCGCGTGGCCTGCGGGCCATGATCACAAGCTGGGCGCCATCCTCAGGGAGGGCCCTGTCCATGGGCCACCCAACCCAGCAGGGGACCAAGGCATGCCACACTGCCAAGTCCCATCTTCCTCCCTTGTCGCCAGAGTGCCTCCCAGGCAGCAGCAAGGGCCCAGGAAGGGAGGCCTCGACAGCAGCCTCAACCGCGGAGAAACAGCTCTCCTCAGAGCTGGTCGGGGCTCCTGCCTCACCAAGGGACCGTCACCAGGATCATCCACGCACTGACACGGACAGGGATCCCGGCCTGCTGGGTGCTGGTCTCTGCACTCTCCATGACGACCCCAATTGCTCCCACAGCCACCCCAGAGCTCAGGACCACTGACCCACAGCATCCAGGTGGGGCAGGAGCGATGGACACTGAATCAGAGAGGGCGAGCGCCTCCCCAGCATCACGCAGCTCATCAGTAAGGAGTGGGGTTTGAACCTAGGTCTAGCCGGCTCCCCAGGCCATGTCTGACCTCTGCATCAGCACACACTGGACCTGGACAGGAATTTGGGCACATTTCCCAAGCTGTCCCACCCCCTACCCCCGTCTTCTCCTCTCCGACACCACCCTCCCATCAGGCCCGGCCCAGGGCTCAGCCCAAGGGTCCCTGCCTCTGCCCCACAGCTCCGTCTGGCCCCGTGACGCAACGCCCTGGCCCGCCTTGCAGTTCAACTGTGCTGAAGGTACCGTGGGCGGGCCATCTGCTTCCTCCAGCACCACCGCCGGCCTCCTCAGGTCACGGGGCAAATGTGCAGGGACCCTAGAGCAACAGTCACTTTATTTCTGGGCTTGGGACCTCTAACTGGCCCGGATTGCTCAACGCCTCGCCGGGAGAGGGTCAGAGAGACCTCCGCAGGTGCCCGAGAGGAGCGGGCACATCCGGGCTGTGATTTCTCTCCCCAGAAGCTGGTCAAGGAAAGAGCCCGGGCACTGCCTCGGGTGCTGCTCTGGGTTCAGTGCCCAGGCTTCCTTCCAGCCCCCTGGCCTTTGTTCAGAGAGGGTGAGGCGGGTGGAGGGGCTGCACAGCGGGTCCTCTTGCAACGTGTGGCCTGATGCACTGGGAGCTGGGCTCAATGCCTCAGGACGGCCGTGGGCCTGGGTCCTCCTCCCGCCCACAGCCATCCTGACCCTCCACTGCATGCACTAGGGAGCCCAAGGGCCACCGTGCCCCGGTCTCAGCCCTCTTCCCCTCGCTGCCTCCACCTCGCAGGTGACCAGCCTCTCCAGAAGGGAGAGGAGGAAACACTCAGAGCAGCGGGCTCCTCTCTGAAGGACCAAAGGAGCAGAGACCCCAGCGATTCCTGCCCAGGCTGCGTGGCTTCGCTTCCTCCTGGACCCTCTCTGCTTCCCAGTCGGAGGAAGAAGCCATGCTGGGCACCAGGCACCTGCTGCTCCCCCTGGGCCACACTCCCCCTGATCACTCGCCCAGCACCCTCCCCTGCGAGCCGGGTCCAGGCCCCTTGTAGGGTCAGAGGCTGGCCTCCCACAGCAGGACAGTGGAGGGTCACCAGTGCCACGTCCTTCGAGGACGCACCGTGTCCTGGTTACCAGGAGCTGCTCGATTACAGGACCACTTCAGCGATGCATGAGACCCTTTATCCAAGGAAACAGGGGTCAAGGACGGCTGGATGAATCTTCACAAATCCGTGAATAACTATACAATAAAGACTATTATTTGGATTCCTAATGCTGACCACTATCGAATGATAAATGGCCCAATGACACAAGGACGGAGGCCAAGCACTTGATTGACACTTGCCAGGGCCAGACCCTCTCCAGGCCCTTCGCACCTGGGAAGTCTTGGTTCCTCAGTGACACTATCACCCCCCACACACGAGGGACGGAGGGACAGAGGCGCAGGTGTGTTCTCAGGGACCCTCAGCTTACGAGCTCTGCTGGGGACACGGCCTGGGCTGTCCCGTCACCCCACCTGCCATCATGGCCCACACAATGCAGCAGGGGCCGCCCACCCCCTCCCACCCAGGGGGTGCTGGCCAGTCCCTGCCCCCACGCCGAGGGCTGCCTGGCCCCAGCTCACTCGTGCACGCGGCCAGCTGGAAGCATCAGGAAATCCGCGCCTGGGAGCGGCCTGGCCCACCGTGGCTGGCCCTGGATGGAGGAGGCAAGTGGCCCCTGGGCTGGCGCCTCACTCCGCAGGGTCCCCAGCAGGAGCCTCTTCAGCAGCCACACAGCCTGTCCCCTCCCGTAGTCTCCTGAGGGCACCTCCCACCCTGACTGTCCGCACTGGGCTCTGGGGTCCCTCTGACTCTGCTTCCTGGGGACTCAAACGAGAACAGCCAAGCACCGTCCTAACTGCCGGGGGCACCACCTCGTCCTCACGACACGCCTTCGGCGGAACCGAGGTGCAAGAGCCCAGGCTCTTCACTGCCACGTGGGTGGAGCAGGACACTGGCCCAGGCATGCCACGCCCTCAGCCGGCTCTCACCCAGAACCTGGGGAGCTAGGGCACTGGGGACGGGGACACACGGCCAGCGGTGCCCCAGGAATGATGGGCTGAGGGAGGAAAGGGAACTGACAACGCCCTGCAGGGCTCCGCCAAGGCTGCCCAGCGACCCGAGGCCTTGGCCCCGGGACAGGGGCTTCCAAGGCAGAGGCTCCGCCCTGCTCTGGCCCCCAGCCCTCTGGGGAAGAGGCTGCCTCTGCAGAGGCGAGAGCCCCCCGCACACCCAAGGGTGCAGAGGAGACCTGGAGCGAGGACGGGCACAGGCTTGGAAAGGAGCCGAGAGGCCAGGGAGAGGCCCCCTGGACCCTGGATGGACAGACGGCCCAGGCACCACCCGCGAGGAAGCCCGGCTCTGTCCCAGCCACGGGCCCCTCCACTCCCAGGACCCACGAGGCCCTCTGCTGCTGGGTCCTCCCGGCCAAACCCCAGCAGAGCAGAGTCGAGCAGAGCAAGCCCAGGCCACGGCGTCTCCCAGCTCTGACCTGCAAAATCCAGGTTGGGTTCTTAGGCCAAATGCTTGTGGGCAGTTTGTCACACAAGAAGAGGTGACTGGAGCCATCCCCACCCCTGGCAGACCTGTCCACGCTGAAAGGCAGCCCAGAGGGAACAGGAGAGATGATGCTCATGTTGCCCCGGACTCCTGAGATGCCCAGGTTGGACTGGAGAAGCCGGCCCGGGGCCACACTGTCCCTGCACCCCCAGGCACAGCACAGCAGCAGGCCAGGCGCACTGCAGAGTGACCTCAAGCCCCGGCCACCTGACAGTGCGCCATCCAAGAGGAATGCCGAGCTCACCTGCACCCCACAGGCAGTCAGGTCTCCCACGGAGACCTGGCCTCGCCCCTCAGCCCGCTGAGCTGTTACAACGCCAGCCGTTGAGTATGGATCCTGCTTTAGGATGAACTTCTAAACACGTCTGAGCAATTTGATGGCAAAACTTTCTCTTCTGCAAAGTCTGGCTGGCTGCCTGCGCTGCCTCTCCACGCAGAGGGAGTTTCCTGTGGGAGCAGCAGGCTCCTGCCAACCCCTGCCCAAGGTCTTGCCAGGATTCCCAGGGCCTGCTGGTCCTGTGGACGGTCATCCCAGGTCTGTCACCTTCAGCCACCTGGGCATTGCAAGGGGAAACAGAAGTTCTGCACCCAGAACCAAGGAGCAGCCACACAGGCTGGCGACCTGTGTGCTCCCCTGGGGCCCAGCAGAGGGTCCACAGCCGGGATCCCAACACCATTCCCCAGCACCCCAGTTCTTGCCAAAGCATCCTACAAAGAAGAGCATGCCCAGCCCCTCCCTCCAAGACCGCTGTGTGGAGTCAAGGCATGGGCCCTGGGGAGCGAGGACCACACCAGCCGTCCCCTGGGCCCGGAACCCACGACAGGCAGCTTGCTCAGCCTCCCCCCACCCCCAGCCCTGAACCCACAGGACAGTTTGCTGGGACCAAACTCCTGGGTCCGCGTGCAGGAAAGGACGTGACTCACTGAAAAGATGTCCAAGAAGGCTGGTGGTGGCCAGCTGCCGTCCCCCTGGGTGTTAGTGACCCTCAGCTCAGGGGTGGCAGCAAGGTCTTGCCATGGAGCCTCCCCCTCTGGGCTGTTCCCCAGGACACAAGTGGTCAGGGCCAGCCAACACCTGGGCCTCAGTTTCCTCATCTGTAAGCTGAGGACGATAGGCCCAGTCTGACGGGATCCATACGAGAGCAGAAAGAATCCATGTCCCCTGCAGCGGGACACCCCACCAGGGCCGGCCGGCACCCGGGCCCACCTCCAGGGGAGAGTTTGATGCCAGGTTGCTCGATGGGAATGACCAGAATCCATCTCCATGGTGGCCAGCCTGGGTCCTTCATGTCCCACTGTACCCAGGGCCCAGCAGTGACCCACGGTGGCCAACCCAACGAGGAGAGCCCTCTGGCAAATCATTTCCTTCAAATCCAGGCCTAGTATTGTTTCAAGATTCCCCCTTTAAAGAGCCTAGAAACCTGGTGAAAACCATGAAATATTGGATAACAAAAGGGAAGGACACATCAGCTTTCTAGAAGAGCCTTTATTTGAATAGTAAGATCCATACACTTTTCCAACGGCTACAAAAATAAATATTCGCTCAGCACGTTCAGGAAGGGGCGCCCGGTCCCTGAGCTGCAGGTCAGGGTCCCTGGTGACCTTACAACACCTAAGCAATCGGGTCCAGTGGCCTGAAGACCACAATGCTCCCAGTATTGCCCAAATGAAAAAGCCACCACCACGGGCACTTTCCAATGTCCCCAAGTGTATTCACATGCCACCAAAGGCCCTGTGGCCTCTGGGCCGTACCCCTGCATCCCCTCTGCAGCAGTGGCAATGAGAAGCACCTGGCACTCCTGGCCCCTCAGATGCCGGAGGCCTCCAGGTGGGCTGCACCCAGCTCCCAAGGACCGCCAGGTCAGGCCATCTCTGAGGTCCTGGGCACACCTGCTGGGGAGCCAGGTGGGGTGTCAGGAGGGGGACGAGGTCAGCATGCAGTCAGCCCCTGCCTGTGCTGGCTCACTCCAGCAGGACGCAGGCCCGGTGTGGTCCCCAATCTCCTGGACTCACCTTGGCCAGCACAGGTGTAATACAGGGGGACAGATGGACCAGAGGAACCCCGATTAACAAAACAGCAAAATTTTAGGAAACACATTCAAGTACTCTTTAATCAAGCAGATTTCAAAAGCAATTTCAAAATGGTTTGGAAAGACATCAGATCTCAAAAGATGACCAGGCCGAGCCCCGGCCTCTAAGCCAGCACTGAGGCTCCTGCAGCTGGCTTCTGAGCGGCCTCTCGGTTCTGACCAACTTGGCACAGGAAATGCATCCTATTTGCTAGTAAGTAGGGTCCATTCTCCTAGTGCCAGCACAAGGTCATCTGTTGGCCACTGCCGCACACCTCTGCTGGAGAGGGGCGCTGGGGTGCAGACTGGAGCCACCTGGAGCCCGGGGCAGTGGGCAGCAGGGGTGGGGAGCAAACCCTGCCAGTCCAGCTCTGACCCTATCCCCATGTGGCCTTTAAACCATGGCTTACAGCTGCCCGCTGCAAAGAAAAAGACTTAAGAGCCGCTCTCATGTGAAATCAGACATCTTTTCATTGTCAGATTTCAATTTTTTTTAAAGGTCAAGACCATTTAGAAAGAACAAAAGACAGAGGTACATGGGATGATTTAATTACAGAGACAAAAAATAAATCTAGTTGTCAGCTTCCTGGCAATAAATCCCCAAAGGACACATTTGAAACAGGCCCACCTGCGCACCTGCACTCCCAGGTGCACCCCACCCCCTCCCACGGGCCACAGCGGCCCCCTCCCCAGAGGGAAGATGGCTCTAACTATCGTGAAATCTTACTAAAGAGCTCACAGGTAAAACGCCACTGTGCGTGGCATCAGGCATCTGAAGTCACAACTCTGCATCCTAACGGGACAGAAAGAGCCTCCTCCTCGCCAGCCGACCCTCAGCTCAGGCTTGTCACACAGAGCAGCACACGCGCAGGGCTGGCGAGTCTTTGCAGACATCCATTAACCCAAAACGCAAAAGAATCTTAGCGATTACTGAGTATTAAAGAAAAATGCAGAAAATTACATTTTTTAATCAAAGGCCACGTTACAGCAGCCAGACCTTCCTGGGTTCCTGTCACTTGCGCCTTGGCCCAACTCTGGCCCAACGTGCACACCTCGGAGGCACCCACACAGGTCCAGGACGCCGACGGCACCCGAGGGCCCACAGTCCCCAGAGGCACCAGCGCAAGCATGTGGGGGCCCAGGAGGACGCTGCTCAGACGGTGATCTGCTGGTTTTCTCGGAAAAAGGGTCTCTGGTGTGAGGCACAGACATCGGGAAACATCCGGAAGGCCTGGTCGGGCGGGGGGTCCTCGGGGGCCTGCAGCAGGGAGCCCGCACCGCAGCTCTTCCCCACCTCCTCCATCAGCTGCCGCACGTACAGCTGCTCGATCTAGAGGGTCAGAGACGGGTGGGAAGAGCGGGGCCTGCACCCACCCCAGTCCAAACCCGTCACTGCAGAACCCCACCTGAGCCCCACAGGCGTGGACCGAGCAGGTGGCGCTCAGCAGCCTGGTGCACGCTGCCCACACTGGCCCGAGCCAGTGCCCAGCACTCCACTCAGCTCCGCCCCTTTGACCAGGCTGGATGAGACCTACAAAGTCCTGACCCGCCACTCGGACCACCAGGAAACCAACAGGTGCAAACTTTCTGAACAGGCTTTGGTTTTTACAAAACCAACCAAATAGGACAGAAAGAAACACACTCCCAGACCTGAGAAGAGGCTCAGAGGTGGCAAGACTCCCCACAGGGGCCTGCCTCTGCACCAGGAGGCCTGGGCACGAGGCCAGGGGTAGCCCTCTTACCTGCACAAGAATGAGCTTGGAGCGCAGGGGAACCATGTCTGGGAACTCCTCCCCGAAGCACAGCACCACCCTGCTCTCCGGGAGGCGGCTCTGGCTGTTGTAGAACTGCTGCAGCTCTGAGGGGGGAGGGGCTGGTGAGGCGGCCATCGCTCCTCCTGCCTGCCTCCCCCCACCCCAAAGAGGGACCCAGAGTCTGGCCACTCCCCGTGCTGATGGTCTCCACACCTGGGCTCCGATGCCAGTGCAGAGAGCTCACTGCACACTGCGCCCCCTCTCTAGACACCGGGAGGGCTCCCGTTCCTCCCTAGCCCTGTGGGGCCTAAGTGGACAACCTCCACCCGAGGACACCCAGGGGCTATGTGGTCCGCCTGGTGGCCCTCAGTCAGCCCAAAGGCCCTGGAGGCACAGGTGTCACCCAAGTGCTCAGCACATCTATAAACACGCACACGCCTCCCCAGGGACCTCGCTAGGACGCAGGCACTGGGCCGGGGGACAGTCTGTGGGCAACCGCAAAATGGAGTGTCCCAGAGGAAGGGGCTGACCCACCCCTGCTCTGCCCCGGGGATGCTGGGGCCCAGACAGGTCCCAGATGCTTGGGGGAGGCACACAGGTGGTGCACCACCTGCCCGGGGACCCTCCCCCCTGCAGTGGGCCATGGGAAGGAGGCAGGTCCCCCAGGTGGGGTGGCAGAGGGACTGGGCACAGACCTCGGAAGAACTGGCTGGTGTCGAAGACCTGGACCACGGCCTCGCGCTCCAGCTTGTTGGGCCGGCCCTTGCTCACCACGGCGTTGCCGCTGCAGAACACGCGGCCCTGGCACAGCCGCCTGGCGAACACGCCCTGCCGGCTGCTGTGCAGCAGCACGCCTCGCTCCAGGTGCCCGAACAGCTTGCGCGTCACCTGCCTCTGCCGCTCGCTGGGGATGGTGTCGGCGGGCGGGAAGCACACCAGCTGCAGGCCCTCGGGGCCGAAGGCCTTGGGTCCCGGCTGGCCCAGGGCCAGGCGGCAGCCCTCGGGGCAGGTGGTGGTGGTCTGGCCCACCAGCTTGCCGCCATAGTAGAAGCTGATCACCATCTGGGAGAAGGCTGTGAGGACGGGGCCATCAGGGCTGGTGTGCGAGACCTCCGACCTGGGAAGGTCCCACACCCCTCCACAAGTGACATTTTCATGAGCATAAGTGAAGGCGTGGGACACCAAGGAGCAACAACTGCCACAGCAAGACCCCCCAGCGAGGCCAGAGCGGCGCTGGGGCGGGCATGGGGCGGGCGTGGGGCGGGGCCTGCCCGTCGGTACCCGTCAGCTCCCGGGGCAGTGCTGCCTCTGGAGCTGCTGCCCAGGCCTGAGGCAGACATGAAGTCAGGACTCAGGGACGTCACCTGTGTCCCACAGGTCACAGCCCCCGGGGGATCTCTGGACTCAGACTGAGAGCCCCGCAGAACCCCTCACCAGGCCTGTCCTCAGGAGGACCTGGAACCTGAGGTGGCCGACTTCTGGGGGCTGTGGAATCCGCAGCCCAAGGCGCGGAGCTGCTCTGCCCACTCCTCTACCTGACGTTGGAGAACCGAGGCCCAGGTGGGCTCACCTAGAGGGAGCGGCAGTACCAGCCCCCGGACCCCTCCAGCCTCCCCCTGGCCAGGCGTCCATCGCCTTTGCCACCCGACAGCTCAGCACGCTCCACCCCCTTCCCCCTGGAACAATTTCTTAACATGGCTCCAAATGAAAGAGTGCCAAAGAGACTGTCACCATGGTGGCACTTTGCCCTGTCATCTCCGGGGCCTCATCTCGGGGTCAGGGCCTCAGCTGTGTGAATGGGCAGCTGCACTAGGCTCAGCAGCGTGCCCAAGGCACCCAGGCAGGACGGCTCTGCCGAACAGGAGGCCCACAGGGACCCACGGGGGAGCCACTCTTGCTGGGGAGGCCGGGGGACAGCTAGGGCACCGCCCACCACCGAGCACCCTCAGGGCCTGGGCTCCCCTCGGCCAGTCTCTCCCTCGCCAATGTCCTTCCCAGTCCTACAAGGTGGGAAGCGGGCACCCCTCAGCTGAGCTGCAGAGAGGGCTGTGTGAACCCAGCGGCTGGAGCGTGAGGAGTCCCTTAGCGCACGGCCAGCCGTGTGTGTCCCCCTGCTGGGAGCCAGCAGCCTCGCCCCTCATTCAGAGGCTACAGCTCTGACCCTGCTGTCCAGAGGCACGGGTCAGCAGCCCCCCAGACCACGGCCCAGCGCCAGGCAGGACACAGCTCAGCCTGGTGAGCTGGAACCTCTCGTGAGCACAGCACTGCCCACGTAGGAGGCCCCGAGCCAGGCCAGCCAGACGCTGCGTGAGCCCGAGGCCAGCGTCCCTCTGTGAAGCCGGGTCACAGGCCCCCGTGCCCACGGGCAGCACAGGCACAAGCTCGGCACCCAGCGGTGCCACTTCCTGGCAATTCCAGCTGAGCCCCCGCCTCTGCCACCAGGAAGGCCTGGGCACACTCCTCTTTAGTCCCCAACCCGGTGCTCTGGGCCCCCTGAAGGCCAGGCACTGGCTTCCCCCAGAGCTGTCCTCTGCTGCCCAGGAGGTGCAGTCTGTGAGCCTCAGTTCCCAGGGCCGCTCACTCCAGGTACCAGTCGGGGGGGGGGGGTCAGGGACGGGGCAGCCGGGCACACTCCTGATCTACCTGGGGGCCGCACGCAGCCTGGGCCCTGAGCCTGGGAGATGGGAAATAACTGCACCCACCCAGCAGCGGTAGGAGAAGGAAGGCAGGAGACGGAGCCTCAGGCTGACCCCACTGCCTGGCACTGGTCAGTGACACGCCACCAGGGTCACTGTGGTCACCGTGGTCACCACCGTAACCGTTTCTCCTCTCGCTGTGAACATGAGTGTGGGGAAAGGAAGCGGCGGCAGCAGCGGTGGCACCACCACCAGTCTCCACCCGAGTCCCAGAAACAGAGCGGCAGGGTCCCAGCCCCAGCCCCCAGGGTCACAAAGCCTGTCCCAGCAGTGCCCACGCCCAGTCCCCAGAACACCCCCTACCTGAGTGGTGCGCTTCATAGGCGGTGTACCCGGGCACCAGCGGCAAGCCTGCAGGACACAGGGGCATCAGGCGGGAGGCCACGTGCAGCAGCCCAGGGGCCCTGCCCAGGCTCCTGCGGCACGTGGTTCCCCTCCAGAGCAGGAGTCCCTGCCTCCAAAGTGCAGAACCAGACCTCGGCCAAGCCAGAGCGCGGGGACTTCCTCTGCCACATCAGTGCCCTGCAGGGCCACGTTGCCTTCCCACCTGGGGGGCTGGGCCCGGCAAGTCATTGGACTGCATGCCACCCCCCAGCGCCTCTCAAAGGCGTCCCTGCCACACAGGGGTCTTTCCCAGCCCCAGGCAACACTGCCAGCCACAGCCTGGGGCCCTCCAGGCCTGCCAGGCCACCACCCCCTTCTGGTCTGCTGCTGGTCACAGCAGGGAAGAGGGAGGAGGAAGGCAAGGTGCTCGGGGCGAAAGGCCAGAGCCCAAGCAGCTGAGCAGCACCCGGCACTTCCGCCTGTCGCCAGAGCCAGCGGGAGCAAGAGGCCTCCTGACCCCCGGGAGCCCAGGGCAGGTCCTGCCATCTCCATCTCATTGTACATCCAGGCTCCCACTGGGGGGCTCCCACTGGGGGCTCCTGGCTGTCTTCAGTTCTGCAGGGACCCTTCCTCACCCCCGGAGCAGCAGAGCCAGGAGAGGCCAGGAGGGACCCGGTGGGCTGAGAGCCTGGTCTCCCTCCAGCATCAGGACATTCCAGACCCCCTCCTGCTGCCCCCTGGAAGCGTGGAGGACAGCAGCCATGGACAGGGGACATGGAATGGGACGGCTGGGAGCTGAGGGCACGGCTGGGCTCTGCCCTGGTGGCTGGAGCCAAACCATGCTCTCCACCTCTCAGCCCAGCCACCATGACGGGTCACAGCGGTAGGTACCAAGCGCCCAGCTCCTTGCCCAGCTGGTGCGAGGCTGACCACAAGAACACGGGCACTCAGGTGGCCAGCAGTGCCCGCTCCGTCCTCACCTGTGCTGGGCTGCTGCACCCACCAGTCCGGGAGGAGCTGGCTCCGGCAGGCCTCCGGCGGGGAGGGGCTCCGCTTGATCATCCCCAGGTAATCGTCCACGGGAGGCTGCGGTCAGGTGAGAGGGGACAGCGGCTCACTCACTGAGCCTCCAGCATGGGGCTCCACTGCTCTGAAATGACCAGCTCAAGCACCGCAAAAGCCACGCTGTCACCTTCACCTCGTGAGCTAGAAGCCAACCTTACTTTGCAGCTGGAAAGACCTGGCCTGTGACCCACCAAGCTGGCAGCTAAACCAGGGGCCAAGTCCCAGCCTCCCTGGGCAGGTGACTGTGACACCCCAGATGCACGCCAAGGAATGGTGACCCTGAGCAATCCTGCCAAGGACCCCGCTCCATGGATCTCCTGAAGGCCCTGGGGAGTCCATCACGGTCAGCACGGAACCCGCATTCGTTAGGACTCTGGCACGGCAACCTGCCACCTCCCTCCCTCAGAGGAGCTGCACTGAAACGGGACAGTGCTGAAGGACACAGCTGAGAAGTCCCTCAGTCCACTGCCACAGACCACCCAGAAAGGTACCGGTGACAGGTCAGGGGCCCAGAAAACTCCACCCTCACAGAGTAGGCAGCCCGGGCCCAGCTCAGGAGCAAGGGGACAGGACGCGAGGGGCTGGCCAGTGCAAGAAGGCCGCCGCAGCAGGGCCAGTGAGCCTGCTTCGCCTCCACGGGTGGAGCTGCTGCTGGGGACCAGCCCGAGCCTCTGGCCGATGGGGGAGATGGACGCGTTCCCCTGCCTGCCAGGCTGTAGGCCGCCCCTGTGCCCGGGGCCTCCACCTACCTCCTTGATCACCTCCTCCATCTCCAAGCGGCCACACTCCAGGTCCACAGCGTCGTTCACACAGCCGGGAGCTGCCACGCCCAGCTTGCCTGCGGGACACCAGACCCCGTGAGGTGCCAGGCGGCAGTGCCAGCCTCTCACCGTCACTTTTCCAGTGGAGCCTAAGGAAGTCAGACCCACGGTCCCCGCTGGCCTCAAGGTCTGGGAAAGGTGCAGGCTCGGCATGTCCACAGGAGAAGCTGGCAGGGGGCCATGGACGGACAGGGCCCTTTGCCCTCCTCCTTCCACTGCTGGATCCAAAATGAGCCCCAGACACACTACACCAGGGCCAGACCTCCCGGCCGCGGGCTTCACTGACCAGCTGGGGCATGGGGAAAGCCTCGATTTCCTGGCAAAACGTGCAGATGGCAGGAAATCTCCTCAGGCCTTCCCACCACACAGGCCACCCCAAGACCCAGCGGCACCGCTGGACCAGCCTCACTCCTCGAGAGCCTGCAGTGCCCAGCATTTCCAGCGAGTGCCAGAGACCAGCCTCGGGGCCTCCATCTCAGGCCCCCTCCCCAGTCAGAATCACCTCGAGTCCACAGGAGAGGGACAACCACAGCCAACACAGGTGGCCGGCCGCACTCCCACCGCCGTTTCCTCCCGACTCAACAGACTCCAGCACTCACTTAGGAGCTGCTGGTGGGAGGGGCGGGGGCCCAGTGCAGCCTGCACATCCCTGAGGGGCAGCGGTGGGCCCCTTCACCTATGCCATCGCAGCGACTCTGTCCCCAGTTCTCCTCCAACATCCACACTTGCAAGCAACCCACCCCGTGCTGTGAACAGGCCAGGCACCTGCCTGCTCACGCGTGGCCTGGGGAGAGGCAAGAGAAACTTCCCTCTTGCTTCGAATCCCATGAGATTCTACAGTGATGAAAATTATCCAAAGCAGGGAAATAAGGCAGAACCAAGACCAGGGGGCCCTTCCAGTCCCCAGCCCCAGCTAGCCCTGGGGGCCCGCAGATGCTCCAGGGAGGCCACGGCATGGGACCTGCCACCCTCAGGGATCAGAGCTCAGCTGCAAGAGATTAGGCACAGGGGACCCGAAGGAAAGCTGACCCAGGCCGCAGAGTCCGACTCTCAGGCCCCACCCAGGCTCGGCTCCCCAGCCGCCTCTGAGCCAGCACCCAGAACAAACCGCAGCTCCAGCTCCAGTGACGTCCCAGCGCAGCGCCCTCCCTCCTTAATGAGTTCAGACAGAGTTTCTATCATGTCAGATTTCAACTCTTTCTTAAAATCATCCCACAGTGGGATAAAACTGATGCCTTCCAGGGCTCCAGGCATTACTGGGCTGCCAAAAAACTTTGAAGGACATCGCGACCGGAGTGCTACCTGGAGTGGCCAAGAAAAATCGATGTGGGAAAAGAAGGCTTCCGACCAGTGATGGTGACTGGGTGGACCCACAGGGCACAGCGCTGCTGCGCTGCTGCAGAGGCTCTGCAGGCGGGGGAGCGGCTGGGGAGCAGCTGGGGAGCGGCTGGGGAGCAGCCCACAGCGCTCAGGAGGAGGCCCGGGGACTGGGGCAGTGTCCTTGCTGCGCTTTAGCCCTTAGAAAATGCTCTCGGGACTCTGCAGCTGGAAGAGACCTAAGGCGTTATTCCATCCCTGAGTTCCCACTGAGGAAGCCAGCAGGCCACACTCTGAAACTTCCAGAACCTTCCTCCCAGCCCTCACGACCCATCCCTCCCTGTCCACCAGATCTGCCCCTTGCCCTTCCTCAAGTTGCTAGAAAATAAAAGGAGCCCTCCACAGGGACCACTGCAGGGCCAGGTTCCGCCGGGGCTCCCGGGCCATGGTCCCAGGCCATGGTCGAGGCCACAAGCCCATCTCCTCTGCCACCCCACCCCAAGGCTCCTCGCTGGAAGCTGCCACTTGACAGCAAGGACACAGGACGTCAGCAGGGAGTTCAGCATCTACTTGTACAAAGGAGAGAACCACTTCATGTAACTAAAACCATGCCCCCAGCCCAGGCCCCAGGCCGTGCTGTAGACGGGCACCAGGTAGGCAGGGCCCGGAGGCTGGGGACCCACAGCTGATAGTTACATTTTTGCTCTTCCTCTGGGACAATTCGGTAGACTTTGTATGGCTCAGAAATGTCCAGCTGGGAGCGGTCTGTCACTTCCTCAAAATCTGGGCTCTTGTTCAAAGCACAGCGTAACCTTGTCTTCCAAGTGGCTGGTTCAGCTTTGTCCCCTTCCTTAAACTTCCCTTTAAAAACCGCCCAGGCCTGAAGAAAGAAACAGAGACACGTTGATCACAGGGGGGTCCACCAACCGCGACCTCCCTCACCACGCCGGGGCCGGAACACCCCCAAGGACTTCTTGCTGGATCAGTGCTCATCCAACGTCAGCACCCAGAGACCACAGCAGCCCCTCGCGCACTCGCCCGGATGTGAAGAGACCCAGGCAGTGGATCCCCTGGATCACCAGGCTGAGCCAGAACTGGAACTCGGGTGCAAGCTCATCACGCACACCCGGGACAAGCCTTTGGCAAAGTCCCTTCCCTGGACTAAATAAAGGGCCTGGCCAGTGGCTCAAAGAGGAAGTTGCACATGGTTTCATGAGAATGTTAAAAACAAAGACTTTTTTTGTATTTTCAAATGAACCCCTATCTAAAACTTAGCAGAAAAGGGAACATTTGCAAAGTCTAAATGTGGCCACCACTGCCCTGTTCCTTTTAATAGAAACCTTGTTTTGCATTTTTACATGATTCTGCGCCACCCCCCACTGTTGAAATGCAGTGAAATGTTTTCCTCCTGTCGACTGGTTGCCTTTTCTCTCTCTTTCTTATTCCTGTTTTCTGACCTCTCCAAACTCAGGATCTAAACCAGGATCAGAAACTCAAAGCTGGATACTGCAAGTCAAAGCACAGAGTGGAGCGGCATTTAAAAAATAAGACACGCCCAGCACAGTGGCGCAGGCTGTGACCCCAGTGACACAGAGTTATAAAGGAAAAGGGCCAGGCTGCAGCGCAGTGGTGGAGCCTCCTGGGGTGCAATCCCCAGCTCGGCAAAACACACAAACACAGCCTGTGAATGAGCATAGGTCAGAGGGAGCCACCGCAGTGAAGTGACCTCGGGCTCTAACAGAGTCGGTGTGCTCTGACCTTAAAGAAGAAACATGGGAGAAGCCGTCCCTCCCATTTGGGAAAATGCGATTCCAAGAGGAAAGTCACCTCCCCAGGGTACCCCAGTCTAAGACTGGGTGCCGGATCTACTGACTCGGACACAGGGCTCTCCCTGGATGTCTGGGAAATGCAGGTTCCTCGGCCCTGCCACTCAAGAGTCACCTGCAGCAGGTGCCAGTGAAGTCTGGGCTCTGCATCCTCAGCCACCACCCAGGTGGGGGGCACACTTCCAGAGTCCCAGGGAGCCCCTGAGTCACAGCTCCTTCAAAAGAGCCCAGCCCTCTGGAAAGAGAAGAGGGTTGACAATCCAAGGTCAATGCTCGACTCTGTTAATGCCAAAAGAAACTGGAAGAACATTCCTGCAAGTGAGCACAAGTGGCCGCTTCCTCTCTGGCAGACACACACTCCCCTTCGAAATCGTTGCAAAAGTCAGCAGCCTCGGCTCCCGCCTTCCCTCTGCACTGCTGACCACGCACTGACTCCTGTGGTTGCTCCAAGACATGGAAGGGCAGATCAGGTGCTAGCTGCGCGGCTAGTTTTGCTCTTGACCTCAGGGTGTGCCTGCCTGGCACCACGGGCGTTGGTCATGCTCTGGGGGCCGCCCGAGCACTGCCGGACACAGTAGCACCCCTCCCCTGTTGGCAGGCATGGCCAAATGTCCCTTGGGGACTGGCCCCCACTCTGAGAACCATCAGTCGACCCACATTCCAGCTGGCCTTGGATGAGACACGTGGACTACCTGGTTATGGGCAGCCACCGGCAGGCACTGGAGCACAGCACCCCCAGGCAGTGTCTTGCTCAGTCCCCGTCTGGGCTCGCCCTGTGACCAAGGCCAGGGTATGCCACCCATCAACACAAGCCCATGGTCAGCCCACGGTCAGGAAGTGTCCTGGGCTGCCGCCAGCCCTGGGCCTGTCCCACAGCAGGCAGCTGGCCTCTGGGGACCCCTCTGGCCAGCTCTAAAATACCAACTTTGCTGGGTACTCTCAAGACCTCCCAGAGCTAAGGCCAGGCCCAAGCCCAGGAGCCCCTCAGCCTGCCCCCATGGTACACGGCTGTGACCCTGGCACCAGTGTGAAGTCCTCCTCTTCTGCCACTACTGTCTCCTGGTCTCAGCAACAGACTCCTGTATTTCCCTTGAAGGCCCCCAGAATCTGAAGCACCTGCAGCATGGTGCGTGATAATTGATAAGGCGGTGACAACACCTGCTCCGTGGGAGCCCTGTGGGCCACGCCCTCTCCTGACTAGATGGTTATGAAAATGAAAGCACCTTTTAAAAGTAAACCGACTTGAGGATCCTGGTGTACGCGGGGTTGGCACAGCACCTGCTGCATGACTGGCGGCCCACCTGAGGCGGGCACAGGAAGCCAGTGTCAGCTGCTGCCCTCGGGCAAGGTGAGTCCTCCCTGACTTCTCACAGTCCTCTCATTTTTTTCCTTAACCCCTAAGTTTTTGGAAGGTTTTCTTGAAATGAGAGAAACAGGTCTCTGCTGAACAGAAAGCCCAGGACAGCTCTGCACAGCGGGTCTCTCCGCTGACCTCTCCCATCAGGAAGCTCCCTGTGGTCACGGCTGCAGGAGACTGGCTCCCAGGGGACACTGGACAGCAAGCACCTCCACAAAGCCCAGCTCGTCGGGGCTCTGGGTGACCCCTCCCACAGCCTCCGTGCTCGGGTGGGCACCGTGTCCCAGCCTGCCTCATTCCTGCTGAGATTGTGGACTCATTTCAGATTGCCACATCAAGCAACTGCGTAACCAACGGAAACCCTGGGAATCTTGCACACTCTTAACGCTGTTGAAACGGCCGTGGAGAACATTGCATAAGTATAAATCTGGGCTTTATTCATCACTCGTGGGGCACCGGCGGTAGAGGGAGCAGGCTGAGGAGAAGCCTGCATCCCGTCAGCAAGCCCCGGCACCCTGCTCTGCAGCCTCTGCTGCGCTTCACCCCACCACTCTGCAAGCCTCTGCCCTCGGCAAGCCTCCGCCTTGCCCCCCACATGCCCCTGGTCTCAGGTCTGCTTCCAGTCTCTGCCATTCAGCCTTCCCAGCCCTCCCCGCCACCTCCTATGCCATCGGGAGGCCAACAGCAGTGGCCTCCAGTTAAACATTGATCCTGTCCATGGTGGGCCGAAAACAGGGTTCTTGGTGAGCAGGGGGAGACTGCGGCCTCAGGATGTGGGGCTGCAACAGGCACCTAGCAGGGACAGGCCAGGAGTGCCACGAGTGTACTGCAAGGAGCAGGGCAGCCCTCACCACAAAGTGTCAGGTCAAGTGCGCTGGGGACTGTGGCTGCAAGGCCCCTGAACTCCCAACCAGCCCACTGGCACTCGGGTCCTGTTCAGAGTGGACAGTCATTCCCAAGCGAACTTCACCATGATGCCAAAGGCAAGAAGCACCTAAGATCAAAGGGAGAGAAGCCTCCCCACGCGGAGGGGAAAGAAAGCAGGGCTGGCCCTGCACACCCCAGGGTGTCCAGACTTCCTGACCACGTCCTAGACCGGAAGGGATCGAGGGACATGTGGGCAACAGGAGACTCCTGAGGGCAAGCAGAAAACGTTCCCAGGGGCTCGCTTCCCCTGAAGTGTCAGTAACTGGCATCCCCAAGACACCCGCCACCTCTGCAAACACAGCCAGGCCACACCTGTGGGGCTGAAACGCACCTTCGGCCAGCACTGACCTCGGCACGCTCCACTCTGGGTCAAGTGGGAGCTTTGGTCATTTTTATTAATGTGTTTCAGAAAAGAGTCACTTCTGGCTGAGAGTCCAGCAATACGATGGGTCCTGTAGGCCTTGCCCCCCACAAGCCCCTGGTCTCGGGTCTGCTTCCATCCTCTGCCACTCAGCCCTCCCAGCTCCCCCCCACCTCCTATGCCATCCAGAGGCCAACAGTAGTGGCCTGCAACCTGGGCTCAGAGCAGACCCCTGTGGTACACTGTGCACAAGGCCGCAGTCGGGGCTGACCCTGGCCTCGGGCCCCAGACCTCCCGGGGTGGAACCTGGACGCCTGGAGCCTTAGAGATGCCCACAGGTAACTGTGACAACCCTAAGGGAACCCGATGACCTCGGTGGCCTGCCAGTTCCTTCCTCTGTCTGAATCTAAGTGTAACGAGAAGAAACTGCTCCTCTTCCCAGTGGTGTGAGGGGGGTCCAAGACCCCACCACGCAGGAGCTATGAGACCGCCAAGCCACTCTCGGTGAAGCTGCAGAACGACGGTGGACAGGACAGCAGCCTCACACGTGGGCCAGGCCGGAGCAGAAGGGCTCTCCATGGACGCCGGCCGGCGTGCTACCCGTAGCAGTGCTAGAGGGCATGGGGCTGCTCATGCTCCAGGGAGAGACTGTGTCCAGACATCTGCAGCAAGTTCAGGACACCCCTCACGCCCGGCCCCAAGTCAGGACGGATGGCATTTCCCCCTTAGCTGGCCCTACAGCACCAAGCAGAAGACCGGCTTCGAAAGAACCAAGACGGAAACCTCCCCGTCCACCACACCATCCTGGTGGCAGCACAGGGGAAAATATGTTGGTGGGAGGGAGGGGAGAGAGGGACAGAAAGCACCCGTCCCCTCATGGGAAAAGTGCCAGTGACACCACTGACCCCAGATGACTTAACAGGTGTAAAGTCACCCAATGTCTGTTGTTAAAGCACTGGATTAGACTTTGGCAAATCAGAAAGGCAACCCTGGACATCTCCACAGTGACAGGGAAGACGCCCTGCGCGGGGCTTTTACCTTGAAGATGGAGGCGTCCACCTCCTGGTTATAGTCCTGCTTGCCGGCATGCTTCCATGGGATCCGGAACATGTTCTTCTCGTCATTTTCCCAGATCAGTCCTGGATACATGCTGCTGTCGATTTGCTCGATCAGCCACTGTCGCAGTCGCCGGCCACCATTCCTGTCACACATCCTTGGAAATAAAAAAATAAAACATCCTATATCTAATGTCACTTCATTAGTCAGAGCAACCGCAACAAGAGGTTCAGGACAAAGGTGCCCCCCGCCAGGAGAAGACCCAGTGGAACCCAGAGGAAAACCGAGAGCCCCGAGGCGGCAGCTGCCAGATGTTCGCCCACCTGCACCTCTCCCGACCTCAGACAAACGCCGCCACAGGGAACAGGAGCACTTCAGCCCCCAGCCGGGAAGTCCACTTGCCCAGGTGCAGCACCCTCCATGAGCCCCCATCACTCTAAGACCCAGCCACTGCCCGATGCCCAGGGGACAGGTGTTCCCCAGAGGACTGCCCAGCACTCCTGCTGCCGGGAAAAGAGGAAACCCTCCCGGCTCGGCCCTCCAGGGTCCTTTGCCTCACCCGAGTTTGAGATAAGACAGAGCTGGGGTCCGATTCCCCCTGAGTGACCAAGGCATCACCTAACCTGGAGTCTTGGGGGTAGGGGTTCTTGGCACTGCAGTGACACATATGAAGCCCCTGGGGCCCTCAGAGAGCCTCTCAATAACAGATGGGCTACCTTCCTCCCCAGGTGCCTCGCCTAAAGGCACTGTGACCTGGGGAGCTAACTGCAGGACACCAGAGGCATCCTTAGACACTCCTGCCAGAGTTACGAGATGGCTTCCCCAGCGGGACAAGAAAGAGAACACCATGCCCCAGCAACTCATGCAACATTTACCAGAAAGGTGCTGGAAATCCCCTAGGCAGCTGGACAGGCGCCCACCCCCAGAAACAAAACAGCATTTCTATTCCTCCGATTAAAATGTGACCTCTGTGGGCAACAAGTTTGAAGCAATCAGCAGTGAAAAGACATAACATCCCCAGGAACACGGTCATACCCAGAACCGTGCTGGTCCATAAAGCAAAATCAAGGCCAACCACCTTTGCAAGAAGTATGCATTTTGGAAACCCCAGCACCCTGCAGGTGGCTCTGGGGCAGGAAGAGGGGGCAGGTCCCGGGGGGGGGGGGGGGGGGGGAGATCTCTCAAATGCCAATTTTAGCTTTTCCATCCAATAACCCCAGCCACCCACTTGTGGGGAGAAGATATGAATCAGAACCTGGACTCTGATTTGGAAACCTGACCTAGAAAGCTCTTCTCCAATCACCTGCATCTCCATGAGACCCCTTCACCTGAAAAGTGAGGGACGGACCCCAGGCACAGTGGCAGAACCCTAAGGCCACGGTGCTGATAAATAAGAAGGAGTACCCAGGGTACCTAGGGAGAGAAATGAAACACACCCTGAAAACCAAGAAGGCTGCTCATTCTGGGAGCAGGGAAGAGGCCCCCCAGCTGGAGGAATGGACTGCGAGGAGGAACACGGGGGTCAGGACATAAGGGAGGAGTCCGGCTCTGAGAATATGTCAGTTAAAGGAGACATTTCCGCTTGCACCCTCTGAGTAGCCTGAAATCGGGAAGCAAATTCTGTGGGTATGGGCCTTTTTCTAGAAAGAGAGTCAACACTTTTCATCAGGATTTCTAAGGGATGCACTCCACCCCCCCAACAAAAAAAAAGTGTCAGAGGACAGCTGTCTAGGTGATTATAGAAAACTAGAGAGAAGTGGTATTGGGAGGAAAAGTGAATCACAGATTATGAAAGCTGGGAAATACTTCAGAAACCATCCCGTCCAGCCCCCTCTTCACTCAGGAGGAAAGACAGAGGCTGAGAGGGAAGCAGTCACCCCAGCACCCAGCAGACAGGTGCCCAGCAGAAGGCCAGAACTGGCCTCAGCCCCAAAGCGGCTCTGCTCACTCTGCGGAGAAAAGCCAGTCAAGCTGGACACCCCCGCAGGCGGACAGTCCCTTCTAGAAAATCAGGCGATTTCCCTGCAATCGCCTGAGACTCTGGCGGCATTAAGGACCTAGGAGGCTATTGCAATTGCCACCGGAATGATTTCGTGAACTCTAGCAAGTGAATTCCACCAAACACCCAGGCAGGAAAAATAATGAGCCAGTCACATGCTTATAACTTCCTCCTCCCGGCGGCGAGGTGACAATTCCCCACGGCAGGTCCCACCGGGAGCCACCGGCATCCCTGCGCAGCGCGCTGGGCCAGGCTTCCAGGCCCACCCGCTGGACGCCGGGGCAGGGCCAGGTCCCCTCTAGGGACCCCAGGCGCGACTCTGGCCGCCGAATACCCTCGTCCGGGAGACGAAACCGCACCAGGCCACTTCTCTCTCTGGCCCCAAGCTTTCTCAAGTGACCACTCAATCACTCCCGACCCTGTCACGAAGGAACCTGCCGTGCCCCAAACCACAAAAGTGGGACCCATTTTACTAGCTCTTACCTTTGATTAAAAAAAAAAAAAAAGTAGGGGCCAGAGGTTGGGAGGTTTGGGGACAACTTAGGACTCGCCTGCCAAGCCCGTCCTGCGCCCTGGGGCTCGTCCGCACGGAAACGTCCGTGCGACGCGGACGCGGGCGGCGGACGCGGGCGGCGGACACCGCGCGCACGGAGCCCGCACTCTAGGCAGCCCGCCCGCAGGGCCGCACGGGACCCCGCCGCCTGCCCCGGCGGCCCCGCGCGCCGACCCCGGGAAGGGCGAGGTCCGCGCCAGCGCCCGCGTCCCGGGCAGCACGCGCGCCGGCGGCCAGGGACGGCGCCTACCTGCCGCGCCGCGCCGCGCCGCGCCGCGCGTTCCCACGCTCCCGCGCTCGACCTGCCGCGGCTCCGGGCGCCGCGCGGCGGCTTTAAGGGCGGGGCGGGCTCGGGGCGCGGAACGACGCCCGCGGCGGCCAATGGCGGGCGGCAGGGGCGTGGCGCCGCCCCAGCGGCGCGGCCCGCCTTCTTCGAAGCGCTCGGCTTTCCGAGAAATCACTTCGCGGCGGGCTCGGCCTCGTCGCGCGGGGTCCCGGCCCTTTCCGCGGCCGCGCCGAGCCCCTCTCCCCGCAGGCCGGGGGCGGCGCGGGAGGGGGCTTCCCGCCAGAATCCCCGAGCGGAGGCGGCCGGCCGGCCGAGGTCACGGGCCCAGCGCGGAGGTCCGGGCGCCCCGCGCGTCCCGGCCGTGGGCACCGCCACCCGCCAGGCTCGGCCGCTCGGGGAGCCCTCCGCAGGCCGCCGGGCCCACGAGGGTCGCGCCGCCGAAGCGCCTCGGGCACCGCGGTGCAGCCGGCGGCCCGCCCGGGAGCTTCCGGGGACCGCCGCCCCCCCGGAGCCACGGGCTGGGCGAAGCGCAGGCCCCCGGCCTGGCCTCGGCGCCCAGCGCCCTGGGTGTGAGCTGCCATTTACTGTAAACGCGGGGTGGAGGGAGCAGCGCCCAAGGACGGGGAAAGGAGCGTTTTCCTTGTTCCCTTCTGGAACGGCTTTAAATGAGGGTCGTAATCGGCTTTTATTGCCAGTTGGCCAAACACCAGCAGCAACGAGTACAGGGTCATCTTGGGCATCTGGCTTCTCAGTGACCTGAAAAAAAAAAACGGCCCCACAGATTAAAAACTACACTGCGAATTTCAAATAAAGGTTCCCAAAACATAACGTGCCAGCTTCATAATTGTCACTTGTGGCTTGAATAAAATTTCATTGGATTTGAAAACTTTTCGTAAATGAGACATTGCTTGGTACGAATTTCCTAATGCCCTGATTCTCAGGAAGCCACACAAAGTAAATGAGTTCCCTGACACCAAATTAAACTTCAGGTGAAAACTTTTCTAAACTCAAATTCTTGAAGAGTATGTAGAGGCCAGAAACGTTTTACCATGCTTGCCACAGAAGGGAAGGAGCTTGCCAGAGTCAGGCCCGAGGATCAGAAGTCCTTGAGCAGCCCCAGTGTGAGAGGACACACAGCTCTCTTCACAGGCGAGCTCGGTAAGCCTTGGTGGGGTTTCTTAGTACAAATGCTGTCCCCGCACAAAGGGGTGTGCTGCATTTCCATCAGCGCTGCGTTGGCTAAAGGTGGGTGAAAGCTGAAGGAGTCAGCCGCAGGTTCAGCATCTGGCTGGCAGCAGGTGTCACTGTAGGCATTCCCTGCAGTGGCACCTGCTGCCTAGGGACAACTCCCAATCTGCTCTTGTTTCATGGGCACTGAGGTAACTACTGTGTGCTGGATATGGGGCAACAACAGATCCCAAGGGAATAGCATGTCTGAGGGCCCCCAGCAGCACCCCACCATCAGGCAGACTCCTCTGCGTCTCTGCGGCAGCCGGGGCCTCCTGCTCATCACAGTCCTGCTTATTCCATTCCCCAGCCTACGTGCTTCTGTCTTGCAGGTCTTCCCAGGGGCTGTCATACAAGAGCCGTCCTGGCATCTAAGAATGTCCTCCCCAGTGTCACAGTCCAGCAAGAGCCCACAGCAGCCAGTCCTGCAAGCGGCAGGGTTCTAGCTGGATCCCGCCTCCTGGCTCAGCTTGAGCTCCTCTGCACAACAGCACTGATGACAATGTAGGGTGGAATGTGTGGAACTGCCAATACCCAGCTGTCCAGAAAGGGCACTATGTATGACAACCTAATTGTGCCTGTGTCTTGGGACTAGGAGCCCATGTCCTTCCCCTGCCCTCGGCAAGAGGCTGACAAGTCTGGAAAATACGGACTCTTGACTCTCACCTTCACCTTGGGCTGCTAGTTGCAGATCAGTACTTACTTGCCTCCGGGGGAGATGGGAAGGGCCCTCCCACCTAGCCTGCTGCCTGCCTGCCCCAGGGCTCCCGACCTCACTCCTCCCTGTCAGTCTGGGGCCTCACCTCCTGTGGGCTCCCTCCTCACCCTGTCCACCCTCCTGGACTCCTGTCTTCATCTCCCTCCCTCCCCCCCCATGTCTTGCTACTTCTGCTGGACTTTGGACCAATTGTCAATCTTTCTGTTCTGCCCAGTTTCTTCCAGTGGCAGTGGAGTCAATAGGGAGGTGACAAAGGGCACCTTCAACAGCCGGCCTCGGGAACAGGTCCCTCCAGGACCCTCCAACTCTTGACAGAGCCAGGTATGGGCTGATTGTGGCCCCAGAATGCATATGTTGCAGCCCTGCCCCCCGCAGTGAGGGTGTTAGGGTGCCTTTGGGAGGCAGCTGGGTGTAGATGGGGGAGAACCCCTACAAGAAGCACAGGCTTGCTCTCCCTCTCTTCAGCAAGGACACCTGGCAAGGGCAGCCATCTGCAAGCCAGGCAGCCCTCTAGCACCCAGGTCTATGATTCCCAGCCTCCAGAACTTGAGAAGCGTTGGGGGGCTAGGGCTGGGGCTCAGCGGTAGCGCACTTGCCTGGCATGTGTGACGCATAAATAAAATAAAGGTCCATCAACAACCAAAAAGAAAAAATAATTTTTAAAAAATATGCATTGATTCTTCAGACCATGCTGCTGAGCACCCAGGGAGACCAGGGAGAGCAGCATGGCTGCTTCACAGCTGGCACCTGAGGACTCCACGCCTTCCTCTGCTCCCCTTGCTGCTTTTCCAATCCCAGAAGCAGGGTGCCTTACTGGAGAGGGGCGGGAGGGTGGTGGGATCCCATCCAGTCCCACCCGCAGCAGACTGCTCACATGGTGCCTGACAGGAAGTAGCAGCTCAGAGGACTCTGACTCTTCCTGCCTCCCCCCTCACCGGGGCCAACTCCACCTGGAGCCAAAGTGCATGGGATTCACACCTGCGGGCTTAGAGGAAGCGGCAGGACCTCCCTCGCCACAGAGAGGGGGAGGGCAGGGGCCTGCTAAGGCTGGCCTGAGGGCTGTGCATTTCAACCCACCTGCCGCTGGGCGGGCGTTGACTCCTGCCTGGACGCCTACAGAGGACCTGGTGGCAAGTATCCAGGAGGCCACCCCTGGAGCTCGCAGAGCAGGGTTGGCCACTCAAGAGCCAGTATGGGGTCCCATGAGGGCCTCCTGGGGGACAAAGGGACTGGGAGAGAGGCTGAAGGGTGCGTCCCGGGGTCTAGGCTGAGGCACAGCACCATGTGGAAGTAGATAACTCTGTTGGACTTAAGAGAGAGGGACCCAGTAGGGACCTCAGAGGAGATCACAAAACGTCACTCCCTCCCAGCCTGTCTTCTACTCCCAGAGAGCACACACCCAGAAGCCAGGGAGAACCACCTCGGCACAGTGGTCACGCCTGTAACGCCAGAGGCTACGGCAGGAGAATCGCAAGTTCAAAGCCAGCCTCAGCACTTTGGCGAGGTGAAGAGACCACTGTTACACTAAGCAATGTGGCAAGGCCCTCCCTGTCTCAATTTTATTTTTTAAGGGATAGGGTGTGGCTCAGTGACAAAGCACCCCTGGATTCAGTTCCCTAGGAAGAAAAAGAAAAAAAAATGACTGCCCCACCACCTTGTCCCTTCATTTCTGCAGCACAGGAGTGCGTGTGAGTCAGGAAACGTTTTCAATGAGTTCTGGCCATCACTGTCCTGTCTAGGAACCCAACAGGTGCTCTTTGTGCCCCAAATAGCATTGTTCATGGCTTTTTTTTTTAATTTTTTTTAGTTGTAGATGGACACAATACCTTTATTTTTTTAATGTGGTGCTCAGAATCTAACCCAATGCTAGGCAAGTGCTCTGCCACTGAGCCACAACCCCAGCAGCCCCACCCACCCCGATTTTATATATATATATATCTCGTATCCTCAATTAAGGTTTTTTAAAATGTAAAGACCACTGCAGAAAAATGGCCAGTAGGGACATTCCAAACATTCCAGAGCCACCTGCCTGGTCCTGCTGTGGGCAGGAAAGAGGAAGTGGGTAGTCCTGGATGGAAATCACAGCCAATGAGAAGGTCACACCCAGCCCGTAGCTTGGTACTTTCTGTTTAATCTGGATTTTAACCGGTCCCCTGAACACTCTTCCATACCTGGCTAGCAGGGATCTTGACCTGGGGTCCACGTCACCCCAGGCCAGCACCTTTAGTGGGAAACTTGCTATCAGTTCCCCCTCGCCCTGCAGGAGCTCTGCCTCTTCCCACGTGAATAAATCCTGCTGGGTTCACTCTTGCCTTCTGTCATTGTCCCTGGATTTTATTCTTCAAATCTGGGACACAAGAACCCAGAAAGAAAGTAGTGGAGCAGAGAATCTGGTTTCACCGCACGCCCTGGTTTCAGTACTACAATCTTGTTTTCTGTGGCTACTGTAACAAATTATCACGGCTTTATGATTTAAGAACACACAGTTATCATCTCCCACTTCTGGAGGTCAGAGGTCCAACAAGGCCTCCAAGGCCAAACTGAGGTGCAGCAGGGCCTCCAGGGAGGAGCTGCCCCTGTCTGTTACCAGCTCCTTCCCAGCTGTCCTCCTGGGCTCCCTCCGGCCTCCCCCAGCTCAGAGCCGGCCTCTGGGCCGTCCACCTCCTCTCCCCTCCTCCCTCTGAGCACTCGCAGCTCCCCTGGGCCATCTTAAGTCCAGCTGATCAGCAACCTCAGTTCCATTGGTGACCTCAAGTCCCCTTTGCCATTTGGTGTGGCGGTGTCCCAGGTTAAATGGATTCCGATTAGGGACCACTGGGGACTGTCGAGCTGCCCACCACCCGAGTCCTTCCTCCTTCCTGCTCCAGCCTTCTCAGGCTCTTTGATTGTTTGATGCTGAGCACTGAATCCAGGGGTGCTTAACCACTGAACCACATCTCCAGCACACACACACCCCCTCCTTTTATTTGAGACAGGGTCTCTCTAAGTTGTTTGGAGCCTCATTAAGTTGCTGAGGCTGGCCTTGAACTTGTAACCCTCCTGCCTCAGCCTCCCGGATCACTGGCATTACGGGTGTGACCACCACACCCAGCTCACAGGCTCCAGTTTTAAAAGCCTTGGACTCCAGCTGCTCCCAGGACTCTGTAACAGAACCTGGCACTGAATAGAACTATTCTTAAGATAAGAGGTAAAATCTTATTCCAATTCAGTGAACTCGGGGTGCCTCTCATAGACCAGAGGAAGCTCATTGTAGGCGGGGATCGGGGAGGCCAAAGGAGAGGGAGTGGGTGGCCATGCTGTCAACAGGTTTCCACGCTGCTCTGGACTGCAGGTGGCCGAGACACCCCCGGCCTCAGTGGATCACTTTCCTTTCTGGAAGCAGCTCTCCAGGCAGGGCCCTAAAGACGAGGTTGTCGCCACACCCACCACCCTGCACGCTCCTTCCAGAGAGGCCTGGGCTCTTCTCCCTGCCATCACTGCCTGATGCTATCTAGCCACGCGTGTTCTGGTGCCTCAAGGTCAAGGGCTTATGGACTAGAGCCACTGCAAGCCAGCATTTCAGATGATGGTTGAGCAGAGAGGTGGCCGGTGCAGAGACAGCCTCACGCTGCTCTGTGGCCTGGGAAGCCAACACCCTCCCCGTGTGAATCATATCCCGGACTGCAGGAGAGTGGAAGCACCTTTTCCTCTGTTAGGCCTGAGTTCCCGGTTCTGTCTGCTGCCTGGCCTCCTCACCCTGTGCCTGTGAGCTCCCAGCCCTGCCAGGCACAGAACCAAGGTGCTCCCAGACTTCCATTTCCCAGAGTTTGATCCTGGCGCCCTTCACAAGCAGATCCGGCGCTGGCCCATCTGATGATGGTTTATTTACACACTCTGGTGGAGTCAGCCATGCCCACCTGTCACAGTGACTCTAGAAATGTATTTTCTTTTTCAGGGGCACTCAACCACTGAGCCACACCCCAGCCCTATTTTGTATTTTATTTAGAGACAGGGACTCACTGAGTTGCTTAGCACCTTGCTGTTGCTGAGGCTGGCTTTGAACTCGGGATCCTCCTGTCTCAGCCTCCTGAGCCACGGAGGTTACAGGCATGCGCCACCGCGCCCAGCCTGGAACTGTATTTTCTGCTGAAGACCACGTCCCTGGTCACATCAGTGACCTCCTCCAAGCACAGGTGCACCAAACGGCACCATGCCAGCTCCATTCTGGCGCAGAGACTGCGAGTGGGCGGAGCAGAGACTGCGAGTGGGCGGAGCAGAGCACACCAGGTGGGCAGGCCAGAGAACAGGAGCAGGAAGAGATGTGTTCCTGGCACAGCGCTGCTCCAGATAGAAAAGAAAGGCTTGGAAGAATACAGTTTGCTGGGGGTCAGAAACGCAGAGCAGAACAACAGCACAGTTGCCATCAAAGAATCTAAGGGTCGAGGGAATGTAGAGGGGGTGAGGCAAAGCTCCCTAACCCAGGACAGAGAAGCATTAAGCATGGAAGAAAAGACAGATAAATTGGACTTCATTAAAATGAACTGTGTTCCTCAAAAGACAGCATTGGAGGTACAAGAGAGAGGGCCTGGGAGAAGATGCGCACGACCCGTGGTCAGAAAGGACTCTGTCCAGAGCACTGAAAACCCCTAGTGGATAAGAAGCGGAAGCCCCTAGGAGTGGAGACTCCACCCTGCGCCCAGCCTGCGCAGTTGAGTGCACAGAGCTTTTTTGTGGCCAGAGGCCAGAGGCCAAGTCGGGGAGAGCACTCCCCAGCGACACTGGGAGGTGACTTTGCTCAGCAGCACCTGAGCTGCCCAGTACTGACCATGCCCTTGGTTGTGGGATGTCCTACGTTAGCCGGGGGCGGCTGTACCAGGTCTGGCTGCAGTTTCCGGTGCCCGGGCTGCTGTACTCACCCAGTTTTAACATGTTGAGCTGGGACAGGTGCTCAGGTTTTGTTTTTTGTTTTTTTTTTTTTTAAGAAAACTGTTTTCTTTGCCCAAAGCTGATCAGTTCCAAGAGATCATTAATTCCCAGGAAGTATTCTTGTAGGATAAAACAAATGAATTGGTCCCTCTTAGAATATCGTATTTAAGTCTAAAACTTAGGTCTGCTCAACTGACCAAAATTCTATTTGCTTGTCTCTAGTAATAAACGAAGAAAAAAAGAAAAGATTAAAAAGCTACTGCATTCACGTTCACCGAGTACCTAACCCTAGGAAAGGTGGTCGCGGTGCATCAGGGAGTGCGAATTAAAACCAGCACAGCGATGGCGCCGCACCCACCACGGCGGCTAAAACTGACAACTCCAGTATTGAAAAAGAGGTGTACACCGTCGATTCACACCCCCACTTTGGAAAACGGGTTAAACTCATCCTGCCCTGAGCCCAGCCCTCGCGGCTAGAGAAATGAGAACCCAAAAAAACAAGAGAAGCAGCAGGCGCTGTGTGCACGATGTCACTCACCACGGTGAGGTGGGGACCCCACTGTGCCACACCCACACAGCAGTAAAGGGGGGAGAACGCTGTGCACCCAGTCACAGAGAGACCCACAGGCGCCCGGGAAGAAGCTGCCCAGATGAGCACCGGCTTACTCACACCAAGTTCAACATCAGGCAAAACCAACTTCTGGGTGAGAGCTCAGAACAGAGGTTGCTTCTGTGTGGCAGGGGTGGGGTAGAGTGGGACCTGACAGGGACAAGCCACAGGAGGGCCTCCAGGTGGTCCCCGTCTTGACCTGAGCCATCGACAGGGTGGAGGTGCCACCCAGCTGCGTGTCTCAGGCTGGTTTGGTTGACCAACAGCACAGCGAGGGAGGGCCGTGACAGCTGTTGGCTCAGCAAGGACCTAATGAGCCCTCTGTGTCTCGGGAGCTGAGGCGCCCTCACGTGAGAAGGTAGCCCAGGACTACAGGCGCAAACGGCCCATGACTCACCTGGGAAGCCAACGGGAATTTGAAAGTTGACAGCTTATCCTGGGAGATAAGAAAAAGATCTACTCATGAGTTTACTCAGCCAGAACAAGAGCCCACAGTTTATTAGGCAGTGGAACACACAGGGTGTGGGTGTGGGTGTGGGTGTGGGTGTGGGTGCGTGGACACTTGCACAGGTGTTAAGGTTCCATGTCGGAGGCTGTCTTCCAGTGGAAGTGGGATTCATTCAAGGAGCTGACTTCAAGGGCTTTGGGAAACCCAGCTAAACTCATCTGCCCTGCAGACAGGAACGTCGCCCCCTTGCTTGGGCAGTGGGCTCTCTAAGGCTGAATCCGTTTGCTCTATTTGTTCAAGGTGGGTTTAGATGATAACGTACTCATTGCTAATATTGCCCCAATCTATTTCTTTACTCTAGGATAGCAAATAAAAATCCAAGAGATGTCCATGTTGGCTCATATCCTAAATGCATTCTGTTCAAATGCACTGTCCATTGGTTTGCCGGAGGTTTATGGAAAGCCCTGGACATGCTGAGTGCGTCACTCAGAACTCCCTCCAAGGAGTGTCGAGCACATGAAGAATCACTGTGAAGGGGAGAAAGTACTTGAAGCATTCAAAAATTGTCATTTATCAAATACAAACTTGATTCACATTTTATAACATGTAGCGTTGTGAGGGATTTTAAATTTTAATGTGTAGAAGTGGCACTGGGACGCCTGTGACAGTCAGACTCCAGGAGGGACCTCAGGGGTTCTGACTCGGCATCTGGGGTCCGGGTATCCACACACTAAGCAAGCAACTTTAATTAATTCACATAATTTATTCATACCTATGACCAAGTTACCTTTGTAGACATGTAACAAATATATCTCTTTTTTGGGGGGGGTAGGTACCAGGAATAGAACTCCAGGGCATTCAACCACTAGCCACACCCCAGCCCTATTTTGTATTTTATTTAGAGATAGGGTCTCACTGAGCTGCTTAGTGTCTCGCGTCTGCTGAGGCTGGCTTTGAACTCAGGATCCTCCTGCCTCAGCCTCCCGAGCTGCTGGGATGACAGGCATGGGCCACCACGCCTGGCTTCTGTATTGCTGATAAATGGATGAACAGGTGGAAAACAACTAGTGCCACAACAATGATTTACCTCTAGAGAGAACCACAAATTCTGAGCGTGGTACGAGACTTTCCAAATGGTCTCCCAGCGCTCCACCTTCACCCTGGTCCTAGAGACCAGGTCAATGGCACTGCCGCCGTCTACATTGTGGCATCTGCCTTCTGGGCTCTCGTGGCCTGGGGCACGGCTTGCCCCACATTGGCTCAACCCATTAATAAAACACTGCACTTTAACACCCTTCCTGATAACGCCAGGAAGCCAGGAGAGGTGAGGCAGGGCTGTCTCCCGAGAGCCTGAAGGTCACCCTCACATGACAGCAGTGTCCCCACGTTCTTGGAAGCTCAGGGGGTGGAGTCCTGCCGACTTCCAGATTCTGTGCCTCCGGTCAGCCATCACCCCGGGGGGCTCAGTAAAGGCCTCCCACCGGAGCCGTGAACCCCGCTGGGGCGTGACTTCCTGCTCCCTTTGGCGCTCCTTCCTGGGATGGCGAGGTTGGCTGTGGGGCTCAAGTACCTGCCTACAGGGAGGGTGGCAGGAAGGGCTGGAGGCAGAGCAGGCTCCGCGCCCACCTGGCTCTGCTGGGCGGAGTCGCTGAGGAGAGGCTGGAGCTCACACTGGTCTCTTAGGAAAGGGAAGGGTTGAGCCAGACAGGTGCCGGGTTTGTGCAGAACCTGCTCCTGAGCCAGCTGGGGACTCGGTGGGGAGGGGACCCACGTGGCTGCAGATTCTTGGCAAGTCAGTCATTTCCTTCCTGACACCTTCTCCTTCTTCCGGGCACCAGTTTCACCCCATCACCCAGCCATGCAAATCCCCGTGTCAGCGTCACTGGGGGTTGAGCTGGACCCGCTCTGCTCGGGCACATGTGGCGGCCAGGAGGGGCCAGGTTGGGTGGGCACATGAAGCCGGGAGGCGCCCAAGTCCTCCTTCCTCTTGCAGCACTGGTTCTTGGGTTTCGAAGTCCCCCAAGGACTTAGAACCGTCCCTTTGTAAAATGGACTCGTTTTCAGGTTTAAGCAGCTGGAACCCCTTTTGTTTCTCCTCAAGTGTGGTGATCCTGGAGAGCTGGCGCACGCTGCTTCCTGCCAGCCAGCCTCTGCCCTGGCCACCACAGGCAGGGCCACCCTCCCGGGCACAGCTCTCACACTTCTTCCCAAAACCTACCCTTCTGCTCCTCTGTCCTCCTTTAGTGCTTGGACTAGGAGGTTTGCTGTGTCAAGGCACAACTCTCCTCTATTGTCTAGCACTCTATGTCCACGCGTCCCTGAGTACTTCGCAGCAAGACCCTGCACTCTCCTGCGGGGCGCATCGGCAAGTTCAAGTTCAAGTATTCTGAGTCTGTACTACAGAAAGAAGAGTGCACCTCTCATTCACTTTATGAGGCTTTTAGAAACTGACACCATACCTGAATGAGTGGAGGAGGAAGAAGAAGAAGGAGAAGGAGAAGAAGAAGAGGAGGAGGAGGAGGAGGAGAAATAAAGAAGACATAGAGAAAGAAAGAAGGAAAATCACGTACCGATGTCCCTCAGAAATACAGTTTCCAAGATCTGTAATATAATATTAAGAAATCAAGTTTGACATGCTAGCTTTTAGATCATGACCAAGTTAGGTTTTCCCCAAGAACACAGATTCTATCCTTAGAATAAACGTAAACACCATGTGAGCAGGTTAACGGAGAAAAGCTGAATGACCACCACGAGTCCTTAACATGACCAAAGGCATGGAATAAAACCTGTGGCCACAAGCTCTTGTGACGTACGTGGCAGTCGATCGCCTAAAATACACACATGCTCATAGGGAAAAGTGCAGAATATATGGCAATTCACAAAAGAAAACCTGACTCAACAGAGTCTATCCCATGTCCATGGAGGGAGAAATGCACCATCATGGAGGAGAGGCTGGACGAACCCCAAGGGTGGTGTGGAGGACTGTCCTGCCAGGCGTCCAGTCCTGTTATGACCTATTATAACTCAGAGTGTGACAGTGATGACACAGAGGCTCAGAATGACGGAAAAGCAGGATCGCCCAGAAGCTGCCCCTGTGTATGTGTGTGTATGACTCCGTGGTGACAGAGGAAGTGCTAGGAGTCGATGCAGAGGAGGCGAACTGGGTGACAAATCTTGGACTATTCACATGGAAAAATTTTAGAATTAATTCCAAATACAAAGTTTGAATATGATTAAAGGCTTATTATGAAAGGCAATATGTTTAAATCCTTAGGAGAAAATATAGGAAAACAGCTTTGGAACTTCAGAGTTGGAAATGATTTCTTAGACAAGACACACACAAAATAATATCATAAACCACAAAGGAAATAGCACATATTTAAAGTTAAACACATATTTAAAGTTCATATATTTAAAAAAAGCAAAAGTGAGCAAGACCACAGCCTAGAAGCTATTTGCAGTGTAGATAGTTATCCAGAAAGTATAAAGGATTCCTACAAAACATCAAAAACCAAACAACTAAATACAAAAACATACAGAACATACAAATAAAAACCAAGTTAGCATATGACCTAACAAACTGACATCCATGCTGGGTGTGTACTCGAGAGAAACAAAAATAAACATCCAAAGAATAAATGGCCAACGTCCACATCAACTTTACTCATGGTAACCAAAAAGGAGAAGGAACCCAAACTTCCACCCACTGACGAGTGGGTGACCATAATGTGGTGGCCCCACCACGGAGGCTATTCTGCCATAAAGAGAATTAAATACTGAAACAGGCCACGGTGTTCACAGTCCAGGGTCAAACACTCAGTACCAAAAATAAAAAATAAAAATAAAAGGAAGAAAGAAGAAAAGAACATTTTATTTAACTGGTTAATTCAGAGGAGAAAAAACGGAAAAGCCAATCAGCACACAGAGGCTCAGCCACCACGGTAACCAGGAATAGGCAAGTCAGCACCGTGGGCACAGGAACACTGAAAACAGTGTGAGAACGGGCAGGGGCAGGTCTCCAAGGACCCTCAGTGCCGACCCCACTTATATGAAAAATCCCAAACTGGCGACTTCAGACAGGCAGAAAGCAGGTCATGGTGAACCAGGGCCGGGCTGGTGGAAAAGAGAGTCCTGCGGACGCGTATGGGGTTTCTAATGGAGATGAGGAGGTATCATGAACTCGGTTGTGCTGCTGTGACAGCATTTGAGGACAGACTGGCAGCCATTGACTTGCACATTTTAGAGCGGGGGGCGGGGGGTGGGGTACCAGGGATTGAACATAGGCCCTTGGGCTTTTGCTGAGGCTGGCTTTGAACTCACGATCCTCCTGCCTCAGCCTCCCAAGCTGCTGGGATTACAGGTGTGCAGCACCAGGCATGGCCTGACTTATACATTTTTTTTAATATTTATTTTTTAGTTTTAGTTGGATGTCATGCCTTTATTTTATTTATTTATATGTGGTGCTGAGGATTGAACCCAGGGCCTTGCACATGCTAGGTGAATGCTCTACCTCTGAGCCACAACCCCAGTCCCCTGACTGGTACATTTTTAAAGGGTGAATTGTACGGTGTTTGAAGTGTGTGAATTATATCTCAATGAAGCTGTTTTTAAGTTTCTGTATTTAGTTGGGCACAGTGGCACACATCTATAGTCCCAGTGATTTGGGAGGCTGAGGCAGGAAGATTGCAAGTTTGAGACCAGCCTCAGCAACTTAGCCTAAGCAACTCAGCAAGAACCCTGTCTCAAAATTAAAATAGAAAATGAGCCGGGGATATAGTTCAGGGGTAAATCACCCCTGGGTTCAATCCCAGTCCCAAAACTAAAAAGTAAAAGGAAGAAGGAAGAGAGGAACATTTCATTTAACTGGCTAATTCAGAGAGGAGAAAAAATGGAAAAGCCAATCAGCACACAGAGGCTCAGCCACAGTGACAAGGGAAACGCAACTCAGGACAGTGGGTAGCGTTCCAGAGTCATCGTGTGGGCAAGCCTCTCAGACTCTGGCCATGGCCGGCATGGTTGAGCAGAGGGAAGTAGGCACCCCACCTCGTGGGGCAGCGGAGCCAAGACAGCCGCAGGAGCACTCCAGCCATGTCTCCAAGGGTGGAGAGGAGTCCAGGGCCAAGTCCGTGGAGAAACTGGGGTTTGTGCAAGAAGTCAGGAAAGCACTGGCAGTGAAGACCGTGAGCGGGTAGAAAGAGCTGCACGCCATCAGGCCCAGCCAGTCCACAGCCCTGCCAGGCCCGGGGGGCTCTGCGCAGCCCGTGGCAGCCCCTGTCTCAGCTTAGGAAGCGCACACACGCAGAGGGCCGCAGAGCCACGGGCCTGGGGGCGGGGTTCTCACAGGTGATGACTTACTGTAACTCGAAGCCAAACATCTGTGTGGTCGGGAGAACCTGACCAGGCCCCGTGGGGAACCCAGCGGAAAGACAGGCCTCTGGGCAGCGCAGGTGTCGAGGTTCATGAAACTTTCCCTGAGCGGCCACTTGCTGGCCAGCAGGTGGGACCCAGCACCCCTGCATGCAGCTGAAACTGAGAGGCTGCGGGCAGCCACAGCCTGCAATCAGGCTGTCCTTAGCTTTCTGAGTCCAGTGACTTACGTGCGGCTCACCCACGGCACCGCCCTCGCCCTGTGGGCCCTGTCAGGAGGCTGTGCATGGAACTGCCCAGGGCTCGAGAGGGCCACCTTTCACGGGCAGAGGACGGGAAGACCCCGGCCATGGAAAAATCAGCACCAGGGTCACCCAGAGGCACAAGGCCTGGCTGGCCCTGGTCCTCCTCACGCAGGGCCTCGTGCACAAAAGGGGCGGCGTGTCCTCGGACACCTGGGGCAGACCCAGTCGGCTAGCGTCTGAGTGAGGCCAGGAGCTCTCCGTGATGGAGCTGGAACCCCATACTGGCTCCTTGTAGGGCTGGACACAAGGAGTGGTCCTTCAGGAGCATCAAGAAGGTACACCAGGCAGGTATCCCTCAGGTGAATCACAGGTGACAGAGGCCAGGGCATTCCTCAGGGACACCAGGGGTGGGGATGCTCTTTGCCCTCACATGGGGCTGTGGCCGGGACAACGGGCGCATCACACATCACGCACAAGTTCCCCTGGACGGCCGCTCTCCCTGACCCAGAGCCCGGGGGTTTCCAAAGCAGCCTCCTTTGTCCCTGGCTCCGGCTGCCTGGCTGCTGTGGGCAGAGCCTCAGTCGCCACCTCTCCCTCACCTGCTTCTCTCCAAAATACGACCGACATTCCTTCTTCCTGCCCTGGTGCTATGCGGTTTCGGTGCCATGTGCCTTGGTGAATGGCACAAGTTCCACTGGGGAGCAAGAGAACCCCGGCCTGTACAACAGTGTCAACCCCGAATGTGCCGAGGGCGGTGGAAGTGCCCCGAGGGCTGCCTTTCATGGTGTGTGAGTCTCAAGCAAAAAAAAATGCAGAGAAGGAATCCCCAGATAGCGGCAGGGGCTCGGGACGGGGACCCAGCGCCACAGGCGACTTTGAACAATCATGCTAGTTCAGAGAAATTGTAATTGAATGTCAAACTGAAATCACCCAAATTTTACTCTCCATGGATCCTTAGCTACTGAACGACACGGTTTTCACCCAGCATTTCCCACTTCTCCATTCTGGTTTTTACTTGAGGAAATTTAAGAATTATGTCATCCAATGACATTGAGGTTGCCTGTCCCCTCTCTGTGAAGACGCCACCCGAAAGAGACCAAGAGCGGAGAAACAGAATGTGTGAGGCCTCTGGGGAAAACAGGCGGCCAGGCAGGTTGAGGAGGTGACCCTGAGGTGGAGACCTGGAGGACAAGGTTGGCCGGGCTGGGGCACGGCTCCAGCTGCGTGAGTCATGTGGGTGAAAGTGGTCAGAGACTGCAGGCCCGTGGGCTCTGACCCAGCTGTGGCTTCCAGTGTCTCAGGAGAAGTGGCGAGGGCCGGGCGGGGGTGTCGGACTGGGATCGACCACAGAGCACGGAGGAGGCAGCCGGGGAGCCCGGTCCCACGCACTGCGGGGCTTTCCTCCTGCCCAGAAGGCATTATGTAAGGGTCAGACCGCGGAGGCACCTGGAAGGGACGCAGTCATCCCGCTCGGTGGTTTGCCGACTAGACGACTTCTGAGAGTCGAACATGCACTGTGGTCCTCGTCCTAACTCAGTGCTGTTGCCAAGCTCCTTAGGGTCAAATGCGTCCTAGTTTTCAGCTTATGAAGCGTGCACTTCACCATGACGCGGAGTCAGGAGTGTCAGCGAGTCACAGCAGCAAGAATCGCAAAAAAAAAAAAAAAAAAAAAAAAAAAAATGTCGCAAAAAGGACAATTTTGAAAGCAAAGGCAATGCTCCGTGTATCCCTGCTGATTTACCCATTTCCATGTACCACATTCCTTACGAATAACTATGGGCCAGAGGAGTGGCCATGTCAGAGTCCCAGGGTGTGTGGGATGTAAAGACCTTCAGCAGGGTGAGGAACACACAGCGCTGCGCCGCCCACCTCTGTCTTAGATCGCTGTGACAGAACCCAAGCATCCACCACCCTTGCTTCAGGGAAGAGGCATGGCGATGGTCCCCGGTGCAGGGTCTGCTCAAATTCTAGAAGGCACCGTGTGTGTGCACTGTCCACAGCAGGTCTCTGTCCCCTGCCCCACAGCAGGGTCCCATCCTCATCACCAGAAAGAGCATCATGGTGACCAGTCTCCCTCTCACGAATATTATTTTTGCTTCTAAAACATGAGGATAATCTTCCCAGAAGCAGAAACTCAGAAGGGCCCACGCGCGAGCTCTCCCATACGGAGTCCCCGGGTCGCGCACTCAGTGCACATGCTAAGCACCCATGCTCGGTAGCGGGCAGACCCCCCTGGCCTGGGCCAAACACTGGGAGGCCTCGGGCTCAGAGGAAAGGGAGAGCTCCCAGGAGTGGCCGCCAGAGCCAGGGCCAGGCCAGCTGAAGCAGGGGCTCTGTCTGCCGAAGCTGGCCTCCTCAGCACCGCCCCCTCCCCACGGAGCCAGGCAGTGGCCTTCACTGTGGCTTCCAGACCAGGTGGGCAGGAGGGTCCACCAGCGCCCAAGCCTCATAGCGGGGAGGAAGGAGGAACCTGAAGTGGTCCCCAAGATTCCCCACCCTCTTCCCCACCCTGAGGGGAGGGGACCCAGCCAGGCTGAGGCTGCGTCACAGGCTGAGGGTTGGCACATGGAATGAAGGCAACTCCTCCGCTGACCCTGAGGGACGCCAAAGGGCAGTTACCTGGCTGAGGTCATCCAGTCCCGTGGACTGCTGAAGGCAGAGGGGCGGCCAGCCGGTGGCAGGCAGAGAAGGGACTCGGGGAGCCCAAGCACGAGGACCCCAGGAAGGGCCGGAGGAGGGACGCAGGTGCGTCTGAGGGCCACGACTGGGCCAGGGTGACCTCAGCAGGGGTGGGGAACCCCAGCTAGCACCCCAGGCCTGCCTCGCCCTCAGCCTGAGCGAGTCTGAGGCAGATCCCCAGAGCTCCAGGGACCCACCCGGGCAGCACCCGCTCTTGGCCTGGTCCGACCTGATGGGGAACTCAGGGGCGGGGACCCAGAACTGGGAGGCCATGATGGCTGCTGTTTCCAAGCCGTCTGGCCCTGAAGCGGCCACTCAGAAGCAGAAACTCAGAAGAGCCCCGGGCTGTGGAGACCTTTCACACAGCAACAGGAAGCTCACATGAGTGACACTCCCTGGGGGCGGCCGGCTGCTTGGCCCGCCAAGTGCGCAGGCCCCAGCCTCCACCACACCAGGGACCGAGCGCTGCTCCACGTGGGTGCTGTCTCCACCTGCTCCACGTGGCGGCCACCAGCCACGGGCAGGCAGCAGCTGGCACCGACCGAGAGCTGCGGCACACGTATGCCCCATTTCAGGACTGGAGTTGTGGCTCAGTGGTGGAAGGTTTGCCTAGCAAGTGTGAGGCACTGGGTTCGATTCTCAGCACCACGGATAAATAAGTAAATAAAATAAAGGTCCACCAACAACTAAAAAATATTTTTTAAAAAAAGTGTCCCATTTCTGATTTGGAGATAAAAGAGCTCATTGATCATTTTGTATTGATTACATGTTGATAAGAAGGATCTATTGGGTTAAATGAAATCTGTTATTAAAATTCATCTCACCTGTGCTGGGCATGGTGGCCACCGCTGCAATCCCAGCAGCCAAGGGGGCTGGGGCAGGAGGATCACAAGTTCAAAGCCAGCCTCAGCAACTTAGCAAGGCCCTCAGCACTTAGTGAGACCCTGTCTCTAAATAAAATACTTTTAAATGGGGTGCTGGGGATGCTGCTCAGTGGTTAAGCACCCCTGGGTTTATCCCTGGTACCCATGAAGTGATAATAATAATCTCACCTAGATTTTTCTTCCTCTTTTAACGAGGCTGCTAAGGAGTGCTAGATCATTCTGTGGCTGCCACTGCATTGGAGCTGGGTGGTGAGGTCCACGTCCTGACTCCCTGGTCCTCCCAGTGACCCTGCTGTGCTGAAGAGGAGACAGGTCACCAGTGAGAGTGGCCCCCGCTGGGTCACCAGGGCGAGAGCAGTGTTTGTGGAAAGGAGGGCCAGCTGTCACACTGCTTCTTCCTGGTGACCAGCATGGGACCTGCCTGGGGTGAGGACGCACAGGCCTGTGACCGCCTCAAGACCAGGGGGCGCAGAGGGACACTACACCTGCCCAGGGAGTGGCCAGGGAAGACGGAGGAGCAGGCCCTTGTGGTCACTCACTGTCCACCAATCCCAAAATGCTTCCTCTCAGGAAAGAGCTCCTCCGTTCACCGTCAGGGTGCCCGCTGGGTCCTGGATGCCGGGTTCCAGACTCCCCCGGAACAGAAGCTGGTCTTATCTGCCACACTGATCCTCAAGGCCCTGAGGGTCTGCAAGGCCACTGCCCCCCAAGGACCCCCGGGGCCGTTCTCGGGGGGAGGTCAGGAGGCAGAGCCCTGTCGGTGGGGGCCTCTGGGCCTGTGTTTTGAAATCCACTCTGTTTGTTTTTAGTAATAACATGTGACACTCTTCCTGACTTCTCAAAACTCTGGCTCCAAAGATGCTGATCTTGCAGACAGGGACTGCGGCTCCAGCAGGGAACTAGGCTCCTTCTGCTCATCCCAGGTTCAGCTGGGCATGACCCAGGAGAGTGTGCTTCCTCTGAGTCACAGGACCAGGGGTGACTGCGGGTTGGGAAAGGACAAAACGCCCGCTCGGGTTCCCAGCTCTTGTCAGGCGGGTCGTGCTCGGAGCTGAACATGATTCTTGGCTTTTCCTTGATCTCTGTCATGGAGCCTGTGGACACTTTGCTCTTCATGAGTTATCTTCCCCTTCCAGTGCTTCCAGTGGTCAGCCTTCGGTGGACAGTCCATCCTCTGCTTAAGAAGGAAGTGGGCAGCTTCATCCCTGGACTGCCCTTCCCTGCTCCACCCCCCACCTCCTCGCCCAGACCACGGATCCGCACGGGCATCTGCACAGCGCAGGATTCCCAGCACCTGAGCACCCACAGGTGGGAGGGCAGACACACTAAGGGGGCCTGTCCACACCGAGGGAAGGGAAGAAGTCCTGACTCACGCTACCACGAGGACTCGCTGGGAGAACGTGCGTGAAACTCGCCAGACACCCGGGCAGGCCCTGCGGACCTCGCTGGCAGGAGGCGCCCACGGTAGGCACATTCAGAGCCCAGAAGGAGGCGACCCAGACCGCGGGGAGGGGAGTTTCCACTGCAATACTAAGCGCCCTGGAGGTGTGCGAGGGGAGGGTCACACCGTGACAACGTGCTTGATGCCCCAGGACTGCCTGCGAGAGGTGGTGAGGATGATGAATTTCCTGTCAGGGACGTTTTGCCACAATAAAGAATCTAAATAAAATATTTTCGGCAACAGGAAGATGAGATGGTCCGCACTCCTTCCTTACGTGATAAATATCGATCTTAGGAAATGGAACTTCAGTTCTGAAATGATGAGTCACAGCAGCTCAAGGAACGCAGGACAGAAAAGTGAAACCGCTATTTCCTGGAACTGGCACAGAAGGTGTCAGTAGGTCTGGAGGGAACCCATTTCCCCTCCGTCGGGGAATGAAGGGAAAGCGGTCCCACGAGAGGCGTGGACGCGGGGCCGGGGCTAGAAAGACCGACTTCCAGGCTCGGCAGACGCTTGTTTCCAGGAACTCGGACCTGGGTTTTCCTGCTTCCCCGTGGACTAGGTCAGTGGAGCTCTCTGTTAAAAGTGGGTTTCCCTTTTATGAAAAGATCATTTTAGGAAATTTCTGCAATTTCCTGGACCTGAGATTCAACCACGTGGTACAACCACCATCGACATTCGGTGGACCTTTTCCCAACCCCTGGCTGTTCTGAGGGAGGCAGAGGGGGATTAGACAGACAGTGGAGAGTGCAGACAGGCGGGGAGACCCCAGATAATAGGTCGGACGGCAGGAGTTGGGCAGGTGGATAGACAGATAAAATTTACATGAATAAAATCCAAGCACACGTGCTCTGCTGGAACCCGGCAAGATGCTGTGGCGGCCATTCTGTGTCCACAGACACAGATACCCTCTCCCTGGCTGACCTACAGCCGAGCGTGAGTCAGCTCTAGTGTACTGAACGGGCTCCTAACAGTGGGAGTCGTGGCGGGACTTTTCCCTACCAGAGACAGCGTTGGGTGATCTTCTTACCCACGTGACTTTCACAATGGTCCAGATGCCCCCTGAGACAAATGTACAGCTCTAGGATCACGGTGTCAAAGGACATGAACTTGGGTTTCCCAGAGGTGGTGTGCTCTGGACACTGTGTCCCCACCCACAAGACTCCTGTGTTGAGACCTAACCCCAAGGTAGTGAGAGGCCGGGCTTTGGGGAGGCAATTAGGTCACGAGGCTCTGCGCTAAGAAGGATCCTTATAAAAGAGGCCTGGGGGAGGAAGACAGAAAGGAGCCCTCCTGCAGGAACCAGCCCTCACCAGACACGGAATCTGTGGCACCTTGATCTTGGACTCCAGCCTCCAGCACCGTTAGCGGAACCTTCCTGCTGTTTACAAATCATGCTGTCTGCAGTGCTGCACTACAGGAGCAGAGCAGACGGAGGCACATTTTCTATTGCCTTCCAGAAGGGTGTGGACACCTTACACTCCTACCGACGGTGGATGAGAGGGCTGTTACCCTGCAGCCTCACAAACAGCCTCACAAACAGCCTCACCATGCTGGTTTGGGATTGGCCAACCTGGTAAACCAAAGCCATCTTGCTTTTGCTTAATAATCTTTGGCATTTTTCTGAGCGTGGTGAAGGGGAGCATTTTTTCATACCCTCTGATCACAGACCTGTTTCTTCTCTGTATTTAAAATCCCTGCGTGTGTCCTTTGCTCACTGTGAGGCTGCGTCTCCTTTGCCAAGCTGCAGTTTTAACACACCTTTATTCTTGTCCTGAAGGCGAACACTCTCTCTGTCCTTTTGGCCTTGTTAGTGGTGTTGGGTTTTGCTCACGGGACAGAACCTTGTGATGTCTTTGTGAATCGAGGCTCTCGCTTCCGTCCTCCTGGACTTCATGCTAGGTTGGGGAGACTCCTGCACCCCAGGATGATAAAACATTCACCCAGACTTTCCCCCAGCAATTCTGTGGCTGTATCTTGCATAAAAACACGAGAGATCCTTCACTTCTTCCTGGGTGCAGTCCGATGCCTAAGTCGGGCGCGGGTCCCACTCGCCCGATTGGCCAGCCTGGTCTGGCACCTCACGGTGGAAGGCTGCAGCGCCCTCCCACCCAGTGCTTCCTGCCACAGCTGTCACTGCTCCTACGGGGACGGCTGCGTCCTTTCTGTTTCCTTGATCTCACCACCAGCCCTCCTCGGGGCCAGCATGACTTGGACTGTGTGGCTCTGGACACTGTTCCTGAGACGTCTGACCTGATGGGGGGGAGGCACGCTGCAGCCCCCTCTCCCCCACCAGACGCAGAGCCCTGGACAGACTCAGGAAGTGAGGGCTGAGGAAGGAGCTCAGCATCCAGGAACCTCCAGGAGAGGGGCCCCGGGGACTCGTCCCTCCTGAACCTCTGGACAGAGCTACAGGGAGCCTGACTCTGAAGCTGGGCAGGTGTGGGCAGAACAAGCCCCAAGGAAACCCAGACCAGAGGACCAGGAGGGGGTCCCGGCGGGAAGAGCAGGGTCGCCATTTCTCTCACTCTCCTGCCCCTGCCCCGGGAAGACCCAGGTGCGCCCTGAGCCCACAGCCGCGTGGCAGCGGGAGGGGGCAGAAGGCAGACACTGGAGCAAGCCCTTCTCTCTGAGGAGGGGGCTTTTGTGGACCAACGTCTGTGCGGGAAATCCTCATCCTTTCTTCCCTTTCTTTGTCTTTCTGCGTCAGCCCAAGGCAGACCCAGGGGCAAGAATTGTGAGACCTTGTAGGAGGCTACACCCCACCTGTCACTCAGAACTCTCGAGAAAGGACTCCCGGGGGAGAAGGGAGCTGGGAAAGGGGTTCCCTACAACCATGGGCTCACCCCAGGGCACATGTGTGAAGTGCACCTAAGAGCACCCAGGAGACAGGCCCAAAGGTGCTCAACATCAGCAGCCATCTGCCAACAACCAGACCCACCCAAGACATCACCTCACACCTGTTAGGATGATGAATATGGGTGAGGGTGTAAAGGAACTGACCCTCGTCCACCGTGAGTGGGAATGTAAATTGGCCCAGAATTGTAGAAAACCAAAGGTATTTTTTCAAAGAATTAAAAATAAAACTACCATATGACTCAGCAACCCCATCTGTGGGTGTTTACCCAAAGAAGTTGAAATCAAGATCCAGAACTCCAAGGTCCACTGCAGCTTCCTTCCCAACAGCCAACGCGTGGAAGCCGACTGAATGTCCACCAGCAGCTGAATGAAAATGACAATGTGGTGTGTGCATATGACAGAATATCATTCCGCCTTAAAAAAGAAAGAAATCCCACCATTTGTGACAGCGTAGATGGATCTCAAGGATATCACACTAAGTAAAATAAGGCAGACACAGAACAACAAATTCCATATGATCTCATTTATATGATAAACCCACAGTAGCCAAGTTCACAAACACAGTGGAGTGGTTGTGGCCAGGCCTGGGGGAAATGGAGATCCAGTTGTGGCATGTTCTGGGTACCTGGGGCAGCATGGTGCCTAGCTAACAATGCCATACAGTGTGCAAGGAATTTGCTGAGAGGGTTGATCTTCAGTGTTCCCCACACATACAATCATGTGGGGTGAAGGACGGGGTCACATGATTGTGATGACCATTGCACAATGTATACACATTTCAAAACACCGCATTGTATAATCATGAGTACGCACAACTTTTGTGTAGCGAGCATAACCCAGTAAAACTGACGGAGTGGGAAATAGAGCAACGACTTAAAATAATACAAATAAACACATAATAAAATGCCCACAAACAAATAAACATGGAAAACTGGAAGCCATATTCAACAGAGGAAGGCGTTGAAAACAGAAAAGAAGAAACAGAGGACGAAAACAGAAAGACCGTACACTAATAAGAAGCCCCGTTGTTAATCCTACAGTGAAGCGCGCTAATGAGAAGACAGAGATTTTCAGATTATATTCTTAAAATATCCAACTAGATTCTGTCTCTAGGAAACACACTTCAAATGTAATAATATGAATATGAATAGGTTAAAAGTTAAAGGATGGAAAAAAACTAACCCCATCAATAAATGAACAGCTGAACAGACACGTCACAGAAGAAATACAATCGGTCAACAAATGTATGAAAAAAAAGTTTATCATCACTAGCCCTTAGAGAAATACAAATTAAAACTACACTGAGATTTCATTTCACTCCAGTCATAACGGCAGTTATTAAGAATACAAGTAACAATAAATGTTGGAGAGGATGTGGGAGAAAAGGCACACTATGCATTGCTGGTGGAACTGCAAATTGGTGAACACTCTGGAAAGCACTATGGAGATTCCTCAGAAAACTTGGAATGGAACCACCATTTGGCTCAGTTACACCAATCCTCGGCATATACTCAAAGACTTTCAATCAGGATACCAGAGTGACGTGGCCACACTGTGTTTATAGCAGCTCAATTCACAATAACTAAGCTTTGGAACCAACCTAGGTGCCTTTCAAAAGATGAATGGTTTAAGAAAACATGGTACATATACATAATGGAATATTAGCCATAAAGAAGAATGAAGTGATGGCATTTGCCAGTAAATGAATGGAACTGCAGAGCATCATACTAAGTGGAATAAGCCGAACCCCAAAAGCCAAAAGACCAATGTTCTTTCTGATATGCAGATTCTGACTCACAGAGGCAGGAGGGTGGTAGAGGTTCACCGGACTGAACACAGTGGAGTGGGGGGAAGAGAGGAAGGGTGGGAATGAAAATTGCAGTAAGATGAATTGGACATAACACTCCTATTGTTATGCTCGAATTCGGGACCCCCAAAGACCACCAGAGACCCAAGGTCGATGTAAGCAGCAAAGAGGTGTTTATTGTGAGCTAGCTCGGTCCTCCGCACGCACACACAGCAACTGGTGACTCTGAGAGGCCCCGAGCCCAGGGCTTGCAGCAGTTTTATACATTCTTTGGAGAAGGCAGGGACTTCACATACATCATAGCAAATCATCACACACTGCGGGAAAATCAAATAACAACTCTAAAACATGATGAGCACATTCACTGGCGGGAACAAGTTGGGTAGGGGTGCTTGGTTACCACAAGAGGGGTATTCCTTTGAACTGATTGGTTTAAGCCAAGAGGGGTGTTCGTGCTGAACTACATGGTTTCCCAACTTGTTATCAACCACCATAAACCACTGGGAGGGCATCTGGCATCCCAGTATTTCCCTGTCTCATGCTGATTGGTGGCTGCTAGGGGGCTGCTATGGATCCCCACCTAGCCTGACTGAGTCAGGGACATCTGGGGCAGCAGAGCTCTCCTGTTATTTGTAGATAAACCACTTAGCAGGGTGGGAATGTGCTTAGGAGTGCTCTGTGGGTCTTTCCAAGGACTAAGGTCATGTCCCTTCCTTGGACAGGCTTTGCTCTGAGGTAGAGGCTGGTTTTTCACTATATTCATACATGAATGCATGACCAGTGTAACCCCACATCATGTACAACCACAAAAATGGGAAGTTATACTCCATGTATGAATGTCAAAATACATTCCACTGCCATGTATAACTAAAAAGAACAATTTTTAAAATTTTTTTAAATTAAGGATGGAAAGGGTGGAAAAAGATATATCATAAAAATAAAAATTAAAAAAAAGTTATTCATAACTTTAAACACAGAGTTACCATATGGCCCAGAAATCCCATACCCAATAATTTCATACCCAAGAGAAGTGAAAACAAACATCCACAAAATTTTTAAAGATTAATGAACTAAATGCAGTAAATCCATACAATAAAATATAACTTAGTCACACCACGCAGTGAAGTATTTATTCATGCTATAATACCATAACTCCTGAAAACATGGTGCTCAGTGAAATAACCCAGCCACAAAAGAACACAAAACGTATGACTTCAATTACATCAAATATCAAGAATACACAAATTTACAGAGATAGGAAATGAATTTATGGTTGCTTAGTGTTTGGAGAGGGTGGGTATGGGCAGCCTGGGGACTGGTTCCTAATGGGTAGAGTTTCTTTTGGAGTACAAACTATTACATAATTGATTGGAGTAATGTTTCATGCCTAGGCATATACTTTAAAAATTGAATTATACACATTAAATTAGTATGGTATGTGAGTAATACCTCAATAGAAATATTTCCCCAAAAGGTGTGTAGTCGCCATATTGATCTCCAACCAAAGTAGACTTCAAGACAAAGAAAATTACCAAAGATAAAGAAGAATAAAATGTGGTAATAAAAGGGTAAATTCATCAAGATTAGAAAACAATCATAAGTGTATGTGCATCTAACCACAAAGCTTCAAAATGCATAAGATATAAATGATAGAAATGAAAAAGGTAGATAAATTCTAGAATCATACTTGAAGGCTTCAACACTCCTTTTCTCTATAATTGATAAAACAAGTAGACAGAAAACCTCGGGAATACGGAAGACCTCCGCAACCCTGGCCACCCATCTGACCCCATTACCCTCTGCAGCACATTCCACCCAAGAAAGAAGAATACAGTTCGCTTCAAATTCACATGGACTTTCAGCAAAACGGACCAAATCCTCAGTTATAAAACAAATCAACCAATTCAAAATAATTGAAATAGTACAAAGTACGCTCTCTCCCCATAATGAAATTAAACTAGAACTCAATGATAGAAGAAACAATTAGAAACTCCCCTCCAAATACTTGGAAATTAAACAACACACTTCCAAGTAACCCTTTGGTCAAAAAGTAAGTCACGGGTGGGTTTGAAGTGGGTTTTGGTGGTCTGTCCTTGGGACAGTCACAAGGAAAATTATAAGATAGTTTTAATGGAATGAAATGAAAACATAATTTATCAAACTTTGTGGGACACAAGCAAAGCATTGCTTACAAGGATTTAGAGCATTAAAAGCTTTCTTAGGGAGAAAAAAAAAAGATCATTTCAAATAAAAAATCTAAACTTCCACTTCAGAAACTAGTAAAAAGAAGCACAAGTTAAACCAAAGCAAACAAGAAAGGGAATAATGAAGTTGGGCACAGTGTGAATGAAATTGAAAACCAGAAGACCAATAGGTAAGATCAATAATATCAAAATCTGTCTTTTTAAAAAATATCAAGAAAATTGAAAAACCCCTAGACAGGCTGATTAAGAAAAAAGAAAGGGCAGAAATCACCAAAATAAGGGTTACCTCACAGATCCCCGAGACAGTAAAGCACACCTAAGCAACATTCCTATGATACATTTGAACAAGGTGAAATGGACCAGTTTCTCTCAAGGACAGGCCACCAAAACCCACTTCACACAAAACAGATGGCCTAAGTCATTCTGTATGTATTAAAGAAGTTGAGTGTGAATTTCAAATCTTCCAAAAAAGAAACTCCAGGTCCAGATGGTTTTTCTGGCAATTCTACCAAACATTTAATAAATGAATAACACAAATTTGATCCAGAATATAAATCTGATCCAAACTCTTCCAGAAAATAAGACAGGAGGAAACACTTTCTAAATCCCTCTGTGCAGCTACCCAGCGCCAGTGCCGGTGTAAGACCACACCAAAAAGGAGAACTGCAGACCTGCGTCTCTCATGAACATGGACACAAGAGTCCTCCCCAGACATTAAGAGCTCAGATCCAGCAACTGGGAACACACCACCAAGCAGAGTCACCCCGGATGGGAAAGCTGGATAACGCCAGAAAGAAATCAATGGATCCACTGTGTTAACAGACTAGAGAATTGAAAACCACGTATTATCTCTATAAATGCAGAAAGCGCATTATACTAAATCTAATACTTTATGATTTTTAAAAAATTTTTGTCAGCAAATTGGAAATATAAGACAACTTCTCTAACGTAATAAAAGACATCTACAAAAAAACTATAGCTGACTTCTCACTTAATGTGGAAAAACTAAATTCTCCACCTGTGTGAGAATAAGGATGTCCACCCTCACCCTAAAGAATTAAGAACTTCTGTCCACACAAAACCTGAACACACAGCTTACAGTAGCCTAATTCACGATCATTAAAAATCTGAAACGTCCATTTCTTTGGGTAATTGAACAGAGAAACAAAAAGTGATGATCAATACCTTCTTTTTCACAATATCTTTATTTTGTTCATTCATTTTTATGTGGTGCCTCATATGTGCACGAGGCAAGCGCACTGCCACTGAGCCCCAGCCCCAGCCCTCAGGATGTTTTTCAAAGGAAAACAAAAAGTTCACTGGTAATTCGTTTGAAACTGCATTGAATTGATACATAATTTATGGAATTTTCATTTTCAACAGTCAGTTATTCTGCCCCCAAACATGTCCTCTTCTATGCTCCTGAATAAACATGTGACATTTTGTTCACTTTTGGTCCTACATATTTTTTGTGAAGTTTTCCTAGTTGTCATGTTATTTGCATTTTGTGGCGATTGTGAATGCAATCCTTCCATCACAGCACTGAGATTCTCTTTGTTGGCTTAAGGGAATCCGATTTCTGAGCATGCGTTTCATAACCGGCCCCGGGGACCTCCCTTACTTCTATTGGTATTGGTTATTAACATGGTGATACAGGCGCTTACATCATGCACAACGGTGACTGTGCTCCACGGTCAGTGTGTCAGACTTCCCTTTTCCAAGTATGATGACGAGCCTTCGAAACCAGGGTAGGCAGTCTCGCTTTTATTTTCTAGGTTTCACCCACATGTAAGAGAGGAAATACCTGTTCAGCTTTTTGTTCTCTGACCTCATTTTTCCTAACCTAAGAGTTAGAGACTGGGCCTGTATAATGTGGTGACTGCATTTCTCACAACAATTTTCCATTAATTAACAGAGTGGCTTAGAAATAACAAACAATTTAAAAGACAAGAAAACAAATCATCCCCTGGTCCTACGTGAACAAGTCGGCAGGGTGTGCTGAGTTCGCCTGTACACCCCTTGCTTAGGCTGGAAGCGGAATGGCAGAAAGTCCCTTCAACAGCTGAAAGCACTTCCTGGATTTTACATAAAGTCCAGGCCCAGAGTCATGCCCGCCTATGCCCAGGTCACCTTCAAGGATGATCGGGAGGGTGGGACACAGGAAGGAATTTCTGTGTCCAGAAAGGTTGCCTGGGGATGAAAGGAAGGAAAGGAACAGGCATGGGAGCTGACCCCACCTTCCCTTAACCTCCTCAAGGATGACCAAGGAGAAGGATGACACAGTGTGTCAGCATTTCAGGGTCCAGCTGGGACAGCAGATCAGCTGTGGGGTTGGGAGCTCTGTCCCTGGTTCTGCCCCACCACCCGCCACCTGTACAATCCTGGACAGACCAACTTCTTTTAGAAAAGTGGCTGAAAATGCAGAACACTTCCAGTTCTAGCTTTGCCTCTCTATTTCTTTGGGAAAATAGGGCAACTAGAATGGGGGTTCAGCCACTACAGCAAGAAAACCAAGAAGCAATTCCAAGAGATTCAAGATCATGAAATGGGCTGGCAGGGTGGCTCCGTGGTGGAGCGCCTGCCTGGCATGCACAGGCCCTGGGTTTGCTCCCCCCCCCCCCCGCACTGAAAACAAAATTAATGAAATCACAAGTTCTCAGTGTGGGAAGAACCCAGGGGTGACCTAACGTAACTTCACATAACTTCCCATCCGTGCAGGAATCCCCACGGTGACATTTTGACAATTATTTTGAATTGTTCTTGCAGCAGCAAATTTGCTATCTCGGAAAGCAGGCTGGCTTTTTTAACAGTTTAAAAGGTTTAGGAAACTCTCTCTTCAATTGAGATGAAATCAGTTCCAATCCAACATTCAAAATTTGAAGGAGGCTGAGGCAGGATGATTGCTGGAATCCAGGAATTCAAGGCCAGCCTAAGAAGTTAGAGTGAAACTCTACCTCAAAAAAAAAAAAAAAAAAAATTAAATAAAGATGTGGGGGCTGGGGTTTAGCTCAGTGACCGAGTGCTGCTCTGCCTGTGTGATCACAGCACTGAAGATGATAATACCAATACATTGGGGTTCTCATCTCTAATAATACAAAATGCAGCTCTTCTGTCCAGCATACAGCTACCTTTTCTTTGACAGGTTGGGGAAGTTGGCAGGAACAGTCAAACCCGGACTCATTTTCCATTGCTGCGTAACAGACAGAAACCCAGGGGCTAAAACCAGACCCATTCGCCCTCCCAGCTCCGAAGGTCGGAAGCGCACTCGGGGTCTCACTGCGGTAACACCACGGAGTCAGTGGGACTGAGTTCCCTGGGGAGGCTGCTGGGCGGCCTCGTTTCCTTGCCTTTTCCAGCTTCCAGACCCTCAGGTTTGGCCAGCGTTTGAGTGTATCCCCCAGGGTCACTGCCTGACGCTCCTTCTCCAGGGGGCCACGTGGAGAGGGGCTGGGCCTTTAAGAGGCGGGGCCTAGTGGGAGGCTGTTAGGCTTTCAAAGGGCGGGACTGCTCGCCCCACCCCCACACTTGGCTTCCGGTTGTTGCTTAGGTTTCCGCTTCCGGTGTCCACCATGTGCCATAGCTCTGGCTCTCTCCGTGCAAGGTGCGACGTGGCCCCTGCCACGGAAGCGAGCCAGGTGACCTTTGTGTTGCTGGTGGGAGAGCAAAATGAAGGCAGCTATTCGGAAACCAGTTGAACGCCTCCTTGAAAAGTCAAATACTATGTGGCCAGCAGCTTCACCTAGAAGTATTTACGCAAACAAAGGGAAAAACCCTAGGAGACAGGAAACATGTCCACATCAATACCTGTAAATTAATGTTCACGGCACCTTTATTCATAGTTACCAAAAGCATGAAACAAGCATCCATCAACTGGTAGGTGGATAAGTAGATTGTGATTCGATATAAGGAGCCAACTACTTACAACAACATGGATGACTCTTAAAACCATCATATATATATATATTTTTTCTAGTTGTCAGTGGACTTTATTTATATGTAGTGCTGAGATTTGAACCCAGTGGCTCATGCTAGGCAAGTGCTTGACCATGGAGCCACAATTCCAGCCCCATATTAAGTTTTAAGAGTGGAACCTAGAAGGCTACACACTGAGATTCCACTTACCTTCGGTTACCTAAAAAGCCCAGCCTCAGAAATGGGAAGCAGGTGAGAGGCAGCCAGGCGGGAGGCTGGAGGGAGAGGTGAACTACTGAGGGCTGCAAGGGAACTTTGAGGATGATGGAAATATTCTGTCATGATCCTGCGGTTATACAACTACACATTTATCAAGACTGATCAAATCGTGCACTTAAAATGGTGAAGTTTATTGTACATAAATTATATGTTGACAAAGCCGACCCCCAAAGAATCATGCAGTGAAAGCTGCTGACAAGTCTACAGTCAAGGGCAAATTTACACCCTTTGGTCATCAGGAGACTCAGCGGGAAAGCAAGCTTTCAGTTTCATTTTGCCAGTGGATTCCTCTAAATCTAAGTGAGCAAAAGCAAAACATACCGAAGAATTTTCAGAGTTTTCCTAAAGCCTCTCCCTCCCCCCACCCCCCAAGCAGACCGTGGTGATTTTCCCTGGACGTCGCCTAAAATTCTCAGTTTCTTTTCTTATTAGAGGATTTGCCCATGGTTCAAAAAGGATCTTGATTCTAGGCCATCCTGCCCTCATGCACTTTCGACGCTGCCTTCTCTAGTGGACATCCCAGACCTGTCGGCCCATTTGATGTCCATCCTTAGGAATGCTGGCCTTTATCCTTTCTTTCAGAAGGCACCTGACTAAAACTTTTTTTGGTACTGAGGATTGAACCCAGGGGTGCCCTACCATTGAGCTACACACCCAGCCTTTTAATTTTTATTTTTAATTTTGATACAGGATCTTGATGAGTTTCACAGGCTGGCCTTGAACTTGTGCTCCTCCTGCCTCAGCCTCCCCAGTCACTGGGGTTACAGGCTTGCATCACCTCACTCAACTCGAGCTGAACCTTTCATCTAAGACAGACTTGGGGAGAGAAGGGTCCTCCATGGTGATCAGCATCATCCGGGGAGACGTCGCCACAGCCAGGCAGCAACTCGGGCAGTTTCCCAGGACCCACAACTCACCTGGGAAGTAGTCTGGGGGACCCAGGAGGGGTCTGCTGTCTTCTCCTGAATGTTCATCCCAAGGGAGAGAGCTGACCTGTTAACCAATCGTTAACCGATGTACAGGAGGGACTTGTCGCTGTCCCTGAAGATTACTCAGGAGTTTTTTGGTTTTTTTTTCCCTCGGGAGCCCAGTGCCATGTGAATGCTGGGCCAGTGTCTACCGAAAAGCCCCAGCTCAGCCCGAGACTTCCTGCTGTTCCCACAGATGCCTACCTGGCAAGGTCACCCAGTGAGTCCTCCCCTCTGAGCTTCATTGAACCACTGGTTCCAACTAAAGAAACTAAAAAAATGGAGCTTTTCTTCCAAAATTCCAACTCAAATAAGGATTTTCCCAACACAGCTCAGCTGCAAGTTCCTCAGCTGAATCTGGTATCCAGCCGGGACACCATCAGCATGAGGGGCGGCCCGATCCTTGCAAGGGAGACATCCTGAGCATTGTAGGATGTCCTTGACCCACTGGTCACCAGCAGCAGCCCCAGTTCTGACAACCAAAGTGTCTCCAGACTTTGGAAACCATGGTATGGAGCAAAAGCCACCTCCCTCTGAGACCCACTGATCCTGTGTCTCCCTTTCACTCAGTGTCCTTGAGTCCATTCCTCTCTGCTCTCCCCTCTCCACACCTCAACCTTCAAGCCTGTCCCTAAATTACTTTCGCCCCTTTCTGGAACCCAGAGATCCCCTGTCAGTGGCCCAGAGAGGTGTCTCTCAACGGTGGCAGAGGCAAGAGCTGTCTCACGTGAGCCAAGGCTCAACATGGAGTCCTGAGGAGGGGCTGAGGCAGCAGTCCGGGGGACCCTTCAGCTCACGGACACCAGTCCCCAGGCACTCCAGCCTGGGCAGCAGAAGCCCAAGCACCAGAAGTGGTTTTTTTTGTTTTTGTTTTTGTTTTGTTTTGTTTTTGTTTGTTTGTTTTAAAGAGAGAGTGTGAGAGAGAAGAGAATTTTTTTTTAATATTTATTTTTTAGTTTTCAGCGAACACAACATCTTTGTATGTGGTGCTGAGGATCGAACCCGGGCCACACGCATGCCAGGCGAGCGCGCTACCGCTTGAGTCACATCCCCAGCCGCCCCAAGCACCAGAAGTTTCTAGGAGGGCTTTTCTGACTCACCGAAGCTGCGGGATGCAAGAGAAACTGGTGTGAAAGGAACCGAGTGTCAGGTACCACTTCCCATCAGAGGGCCCTGCCTGGCGGGCAGCTGGGGGAGTCCCCGGGCTTCCTGAGTCACACGTACAGCCCGTGAAAGCACTGAGGACACACCTGTCAGGATCAGCCCTCAGGCAGATAGAAACATGACTTACCAGCTCCTTGGTCCCTGATTCTTCCCTTCTGCCTGACAGGGGAAAGACCAAAGGAGAACTGGCCACTCCTGGGTCTCGATGGGAAGTGACTTCTGGTTTATGAAGTGTCACTTAGCACTGTGTCCTGGCTCAGTGGGGCTCTCACACAGTCAGTCTCTTGAGGACCTGCTCTCCCAGGAGTCCCCACCTGTTGGGCACATGGTGGCTGTTCGTGCCACGGCCTAAACATGTCACAGGAGCTTGCCTTCAAGGGGAAGCGTGTGTGGGGACTGCCTGTTCCCACAGTAGGCACCAGTGGGGGATCAGGTCTCAGACAAACAGCCTCCGGGCACAAAGCCTCTGGGTTCAGCACACTCCCTCAGGCCACCGCTGGGTGAGGTGGGCACAGTCAGAGCAGCCTTGAAAGCAAGTTCACTGGGCTTCACTGGGGCCCGCTGAGAAAGTTCAGGGTGCGCTGTGTCCCCCACCTCCGAAGCAGCCACCCTCAGTGCGCGTGAGCTCTGCAGGAAAGGAAGCGCACCTCTTCCACAGTCTTGCGCCTAAGGAAAAGCTGCCCTCCGCCGCCTCCACACGGCCCCCAGCCAAACGTGGTGAGGGCCTTTCATCCTGACCTGTCCCCCGGGAACCTCCCACAGCCAGCCAGGCCCACGAGTGCCCCTCTCACGTTCTCCACTCACACTTCCACGTCCCCTCCATTACATCACTATTTTGCTGAGAAAAATACAATCAAACCAAAGGGAAGGAACTGGGCCTCTTGAGACCAGAGTCGCTCGCCGTCCTCGAGGCGCCCTGACACCCGCTCACCAGCCTGGCCCTGCCTGCATCACAGCACCTCAAAAAGAAGCCACATGCTCTGGGTGAGTGCGTTGCCCGAGCAGCACTGGAAAACCCCTGGCCAGAGTGTGGGGCCAGCGTTCCTCCTCTCTCACGGACACTGCCTGCCATTGCCGTCAAGTAGGAGGGGTAAAGAGAGAAATTCTCAGTCTGAGGAAAACTCGACAATATTCCCTCCAAACCCCGAGGACACCATAGTGAGCAAGACGTGAGACCTCTAAACGGAGGAGCCGGCTGTGAAACACTTACGTGCCTGATGACAGACCATGTGTTTTTCTCGGAAGGAAAGGGAGAGGGGGGCCGGGGCAGAGGGGGATGAGGGAGAAGAAAGGTGAAGATGTGCAGGGGGATCTGAGGGGGCCTACCCAAGAACAGCCAGGCGGCCAGGGTCGTCGCAGCATCTCTGGCAGCAAGGTCCACTTCAGAGGAGAGGTGACAATGAAGACAGATTCAGAGAGTCATGGAGCTCTTGTGCTGCTGACTATAAGGTAGAGGACGGAACCAGGAGCCAGGAATGTGGGGCCTCCTAGAAGCTGGAAAAGACAAAGAAACAGACTCAACTCCGGAGCCTCCTGAAAGAGCCAGCCCTGCCAGCACCCGCATAGCCCCGGAGAGCGTGTGGAAACCCTGGCCTCCAGAACCGTGAGATAAATGTGTGCTGTTTGCGGTGATTGTTACAGCAGACACAGGAAACTCATACAGGACCTCAAACACCTTCTGCTCCAATCAAACCAAGAATGACAGAACCAAAAAAGGAAAACAGGTACTAGAACAAGCCAGCAAGGCAACAGGGGCTAACTCGGCACCAAATCAAATGCACAGAACTTTACCACTGAGAAGATGAACCTGATTTCTAGTGGGAGTTCAGCATCAAACCTCTTAGGCTGTGAGAAAGAGAAATCTGGAGCCTTAAGAAGCACGATCACCCAGGCCTCAAAACAAGTTGGTTATCTGAGATACCACCTTATCTGAGTTATGACCAGCAGCTCCACAAGAAAAGAGGAAGGCCGGGGATGAAGTCTGTGTCATGTTTAATTGTTCTAGCTTTAGAGGACTCAGGCTCCGTACCTCTTAGGATGTGTCATAATAGAATCTACGACATGAGTTAAACAATAAATAACAGCAAATAACTAGGAAATGTCTCAAGTTCAACCTAAGATTCTGAGTCCCTGAGCCGAGAAGCCAGGCCCAGGCAGGCTCTAAGCTGGACAAGACAGTGAGTGCTTTCAAGTTGCTTTAAGTCCAGGTTGAACCTAAGAAAATGCTACAGTATAGCATACAGCAGCTAGTGCCCAAGAAATCAGGGCTTCTCAGTGACAGAGGACAAATGGAAATGGACTTCAAAGATGGAGCAAAACTTGAACAGGCAAAGAAAGTGGGGAGGCTGTCCCACAGTGCTCCTGGTTCCCTAGCACAGATGGAAGCATGTGGCTCGCTCTGTGACAGTAAGAGAAGGGGCCTGCGGGAGGAGGCTCCAGCTGGCTGAGCCTTGGCCACAGCAGGCAAGGCCTGGCACCATGCAGACCGGGCGTGGCTCCAGGCAGCTCTGTTCCTAGGAAATCGCTGCCTAGAATTTATACTAGTGGAGAGAATTCCTTTTACAGGTGACAGAAACATGGTGATTCACACTAGCCTAACAAGGAGAACGCGTGGACTTGGGTACCAGAGGAGTGGGGACTTGAGAGGTTTCAGACACGACTGGATCCAGGATCTCAAGGGACGGTGCCAGGGCTCGGTGACTTCCTCTGTCTCTTAGGTAAGTGCCTTTTGCCTTCAGGAGAGCTGGCTTCTAGCATCTCCAGACACATCAGCCTCTCGAGCTTCGGGGAGAATGAGGACATCTCTGCCAAGGGCTTAGCAGAAGCTCTGAAGAGGCTCAGCTTGAGTCCCAAGGCCTCTAGACGCCTCCTCCCAGTGCAGCTCATGCTGACGTTTGTGCAGTTGCACAGAAATAGTCCCAACAGACCTGGCTTCCTTCTGGGGAGAAGCTACATTATGATTCCCAAAACCAGAAACCCCCAGCAACAGGGAAGAGGGCATAGACAGGAAGGTCCCTGGACACTGCCACATGCCAGCCGCATTCCCCACCAAAAAGCCATCAAGTTTCCAGAGCAGACAGCCCAGTGGAGGCCACCAGAGTAAGGCCCTGGGAGAGAGTGGCAGATAAAGACCCCAGCTTTCCCCGTCACAGAGCTGAAACCCAGGGGACCCTGCTCCATGGAGGCTGCCGCGGAGTGAGAACCTTCCCTTCTCACTGGAGGTGACACTCCCACCACACAAAGACACCAGCCACACCCAGCAATGTGTCCATCTGGAACCCTGGCTTCCATGTCCTAGGCTGCTCACAAGCACCACAAACTGGGAGGCTAACACCACAGGAGTTTCACCTTTCACAGTTCCAAAGACCAGAAGTCCCAGGTCAGTGGGTGAGTCCCTCCTAAGGCTCCAGAGAAGGCTCCTTCCTGCCTCCTCAGCTTCTGGTGGCTGCTGCTCTCGCCCAGCCTGGGACTCCCTTGCCCGGGTCTTTGCCTCCTCCTCACACGGCCACGCTCTGTGTCTGTGTCTCCTCCCCAAGGTCTTATAAAGAACCTGTGGTTGCCTTCAGGAGGGCTCACGTGCAGTCCTTTGTCTTAACTATTCACGTGCACTCATTTTCCACCATCACAGCAGGGCGCCCCCCAGTGCCTTTGGTGAACACAGGCCTGGGGGTGAGTCCAGCCTCCTCAGCGCCTGAGAAGTCCCACGTCTTTCCAGACCCTGCAGCGTCCCACTGTGGGAGGGGACCCTAGGAAGTTCTGGCCTGGAAGTCTGAAGACAGGTGCTCCATTGGTGCCCTGCCAGTCCCAAGCCCTTTCTCCCTGCACCAGGACAGCCCGTCAGAGACAATGACAGAGAGTGGAGGGTGAAGTCACAGGCAAGAGGAACAGTCAGGGGACGCAGCTGGCCAGCATGTGTGAGCTGACTTCCTGAAGGCGGGGTGGCGGGGCCTTCCATGGCTGCTGCATGACAAGATCCAAGATGGCTGTGGTCATGTCCAGCTGAGGTCCCACAGGTGGGAGCAGGGAGCAAGGCGTCAGGTGGTTCCACCCACCTGCACCTGACCAGCTAGCCCTGGGAGAGCAGAAGGTCTCCACAAACTCCGCACAAGGCTGATGGCGGGCTGGGTGCCTAGACCTGTGGGATGCGTGCAGACGTGATGGTGAGTCACTCTGCTGCTGGCTGTACATTCTTTGGGGCTATAAACGTGTTATTCTTTGTTGCCTATCTTGAGAAAAAGGGCACTCTTCAGAGCAGCAGTCCTGGGTCACTGTACCTCCCAGTGGCTGGGCCCTTCTATTTTTTCCAGCCCTTCTCTAAACATGTAACTTCCTCATTGCAGAGTCTCATGGAGTTGCCCTCCTGCAGGATGTATTCCCAGTCCTGCAAGTCTTGCATCAAATAGGTCGTCTTAGCTCTTCCTGGTGCTCTGCTAGGGGATCACGCACAAGCTTCCTGAAAGCAATTGACTTCCAAATTATAGCTGCCCCTGAGGGTGTGAAGTCCTGGTCTTCCACCTAAAAGTACGCTCGTTGTGCAACCTTGGGTATAAAAGGGTGTTCAGAAAATAGCTTCTCCAACAGGGTTTCCTTCCTGTGGCCAATTTCATGTAGACATGTCACAATTGCTGCAGGAGGAAGGAGAGTTTTAAAAAATACCCTGGACTTGCTGAAAAGGTTATTTCTTATAAAAGCTCTTCCCTTCTACTTAGGGAAAAAAGAGCCAAGAAGATTCCCGCAGTTTCTTAAATTTGTGAAAGTTTAAAAAACCTCACTGTAACTAGAGTTCTGTCCTGAGCCGCACCCGGCTGCCCAGCCAGGGGCTACCAGACCAGCCAGGCACGCCCCCCTGCTGCTGTCATGCCTGTGCCCACTGTCCTCCAGAACTGTGCCACAACTCGAGACGGTGTGGTGGAGGGGTCCTGCTGGACCACGCTGGGGCTCGGGATGGTGCAGTCTGTCCTCAGGCTTTCATTCCCATTGGGCTGGGGAGGGGGTCTCCTGGAACCAGTTCTCCACAGAGGGTCCACTGGATCACGCATCTCTTCTCCACTGTGCAGCTTGTCCTCTCCCTGTCTTCCAGGACCTTCCAAGGAAACCAGAGTTTTGTTTTTGTTTTCTTTCTGCAGTCCTGGAGAGCAAGCCCAAGGCCTTGTGTACTAGGCAACTGCTGCACCTCAGGCTGCATCCCGGCCCCATCACCATTTTTTCTTTCTTTTTGATACAGGGTTTTGCTGTGTTGCTGTTTAGGGGACAAACATAGAGCTCAGGTCCTTTCAGTGGCAGAGAAATCACCCCCCAGTTTGGGTGAGTGATGAAAGACTGAATCCTCGATGTAAAGGGGAATAAAAAGTAAGACAAGTGTGTTCATAAGAACTAAGCTGCACTCTTGGGACTGGGGCTGGGGCTCAGTGGTGGAGCGCTTGCCTAGCCTGTGTGAGGCACTGGGTTCAATTCTCAGCACTGCATATAAATGAGTAAATAAAATAAAGGTCCATTGACAACTAATAAAACATTAAAAAAAAAGAACTAAGATACTCTCAAAAAAACTCTTTCATCACCAGCTATCAAGACCTATTATAAAAGCCAGAGTAACTAAGGTGAGGGGCATCGGTGTCAAGATTGGACAGTGACCCAGGGCACAGACCAGAGATCCCAGACCCATGCGTGAGTGGACGCTTGACTTACGACACAGATTGTACAGCACCGAATGGGAAAAAGGGTCATCATTTCAACAACGTGCAGCAGAACTGAACAGCCACAGCATGCAAAAACCCAGTCCTGCGTATTCATAGAGCTATATGAAGGCAACACTATCAGTCTTCACAGTTAACGCAGGCATGGCTCCTCATTGACTTGAGGTAGGGAACACTTCCTTAAGACAAAAACAAGTCATCAGCCATAAAATAATGATATATAACTCAACTCTATGAAAATTAAAACTTCTACTTATCAAAAGGTGCCACGATAGTGAAAATGTAATCCTCAGAGCAAGAGAAGATATTTATAGCGTATATACCAAGTGGATGTTCTTACCCAAAATATGAAAGATCTAGGAATCAGTGAGAAACACAAATTGAAGATTCAATGAGTGTCAAGTACATAGCCCCATGACCTTCAATTCCCATCGACCGTATGCTGATAGAGATGCAAACACAGAAACACACAAGCTAAAACGCTTATGGAAGAGCTGCTTATAATTCCCAAAGCCTAGAGAAAAACAGGCAAATGTCCATCAACATTAGGATGGATAAATAATTTCGGACATATTGCATATCTCTTATTCAAAATGCTTAGGACAAGAAATGTTTCAGATCACAAGTATTTTGAGGACTTCGGAATATTTGCATAGGAACCAAAGCCTAATTACAAATCCATTTATATTTTATACACACCTATATACATAGTCTAAAAGCAATTTTATACAGTATTTCTATTGATTTTGTACACAAAACAAAGTTCAGTGGTGAGGAATTTTCCACTGTGGCATCATCTTGGCACTCAGGGTTTCAGATTTTCAGATTAGGGATGCTCAACCTGTCTATTTCTGCAAAGAAATAATACATAGCAGTGAAGATGGATGGCCCAGACACATACGGGGAGTGAATCTTTAAAAGAAAATTGGGGTAAGAGAAGCCAGTTCCATCCTCAGAATTAAAAATGCGTATCATAGGGTTCCCCTGCTGTGGATCTGGAAACAAATTGTTACTAAATGGCAACATTAAGGAACCACAAAGTGAAGGCAAAGGAGGAGGGAATGGCCAGGAAGGTGGGGTCCAGGGTTGGAGCGCGAGGTGGCCAGCACGCCGTCCCTCCCTCCTCCTCCGGGGACTTCCCCAAGGTGCATCAGCTACACATTCATATTTTGGGCAATTTTTCTATAAAAGATAACAATAAAAAAGAGGTCAGAGGTAACTGCTGAAATCATAGAAACTCAACCTTGTCTCCGGCAGATTAAAAAGGAAACAAAGCTGGGGGGGCTCTGGGGGGTGCTGCGAGCGGACAGCCCCCTGGGCCTCGCCCTTCCACGGCTTCCACCTGCCGCTGCGCCTCACCCAGGCCTGAAGCGAGGGGCCAGCCACCACGCACAGAACCCTCTCGAGGTCTGTGAGCCAAAACCATTGCTCCTCTCCTTCCCCGGGAATTTCAGCTGACGCGGGCTCTCCGATAAGCCGCCTGGCAGACATGCTCCCATACTGTGGGGCCGAGGCGTCCCAGAGCACAGGAGGAGAAAGGGCGTGACAGGTGTGGCCCTCATCTTCTGCAGAGGTGGCACCCAATAGAAAGGCCAGAGGGCCAGGGGCAGAGCAGGTGGCCTCACGGAGGGCCTGCCCAGGCGGTGACGAGGACACACACAGCACTCCTGGCACGAGGCGGCACTTGACTTGCCTCGGCTTCCCTTCTGCACAGAGCCTGGTGCCCAGGTCAGCCAGCTTTCCTCCTTGTTTAATTGAGTGCCAGCTGGCACACGACGCCCAGTCCAGTGGAGGCCAGCGGTCAAGGGCTGGGGCTGGGGGCAGGAGGAGCTCGCTAAGTGGGAATAGACAGACAGCAGGCATTACTGCAGGGGCCCAGAGGCCTGCTGCCCCAGTACCTTGTCACAGACATTGCAGACTCCAGCAAAGCTAGAGTCTGTGGTGAGGGTCCCATCCACTGCCTAGAGTCCCTGCCCCGTCCTCCTCCCCTGTTGGGTCAGGTAGCTGTCAGTCGTCTCCTATCCTTCCATCCGTCCACCCACCTTGACATTTCAACCCAGAACAAAGCAAATTGCAGGCATCAGTACCCTTCTGACACCCACCATGCTTAGTGTTAGCTCGTGGGCAACGTTTGTTTGCAGGGTCGTGTGCCAGCTGGCACCAGCTGCTGGTTCACCTGTGTGGAGTCCGGAACCCAACAGGGGGTAGCTGAGGGTGCTGTGTTTTGCTTCTTCCCTCGGGCTAGTTCTGTGGAACGTCAGATTTCCAGGCCCCCTCTGGCTGGCTGTAAGAGGGCCCGCTCCTGCACTGGAAGTAGAATCGCGGTGCTTCGGAGCTCAGGGTGCCCCAGAGATCCTCTCCAGCCCGAGCCTTCTCTGAGGACCACAGTGTTCTCCCCACAGCTGCCCATTGGCCAGGCTTGGGCTGCACTTAGATGTTCCGTGGCCACCCAATCCAAAGGCACTCAGTCCACCCAGCTCTGCACCCTGTCCCCACACGCCATCTCAAGGAACCAGGGCCAGGCACGTAGGATGTCTCAGGCCAGCTTTGGGCTCTTGGCGAAGCTGTCCTCAAACACGGAGCCAGCCTGCACCTCCTGCCCTGAGCCAGCAGCTGGAGCCATTCCCTGGGCCGGAAGTTCCTACGTCAAGAGATGAGTGGTGCCCTGTCCCCTGTGAACTGCTGCCCGTTCAAGCTGACCTTGGACGCCTTCCCTCCTCTGACACGTCCAGAGCTCCCTGAGGTGGATTATATCTGACCCCTCCCTGACCCTGGCCGTGAGGGGCCCAGCGTGTCCTCGCCACAGCAGGACTGGGATGCACACTGGAAGGAAGGCGGGGGGGGGGGGGGGGGGGCTGGGGACCGCGTCTCCCCACGCAGGCGGCTGGTCCTGTGGCCGAGTGAGCATGTGAGTCCAAGAGGAGGCGGATCCTTCTTCCTGACGAAGTCTGAGGCGAGGCCTTAGAGAAGCCAGCTGGGCCTGGGCCGAGCAGAGCTGGACTCACCCGGGGGCTGGATCCTGCTGGCTGCCCTCCGCGGCCTCCCCCCTGCGGGCTGGCTCCCAGGACGCGCCAGGAAACCCCTGTTCCCCGAATCAGCCACGCAACCAGCCAGGCCCCCACTCCTCACACTGACAGCGTGTGGGAGGCCGCACCTCTGCCTTCAGGGATGAACATTTCCCAACAGAAGGAAGCCCCCAAAACTCCCGTCGGGGCTCTGTGATTAGAGTGGGAGCCTCTTGACAAGCACACCACATGGTGGATGTTCAACCTGTCGGGAGGCCCGTCGCCGCAGGCCGGGCCCAGCGCCCATCAATCTCTCCTGCACACACAGGAGTTAAACTGCATTTGACCTCGGAAAACCCACAGATGCATAAACAGTGGGAGAGAAGACACGGTCCCCACATCCGCCCCAGGAGAGGGCCGTGGCTCCCAGCAGGGTCCTCCAGCAGCTGCTTTTGCAGATATTAGAGCAAAGTGTTTCTGGCCCAGAGACAAGTGGGAGAGATGCCATCAAGGGTCAAAGCCACATGCTCAGGAGCAGAGCAGCGAGGCCCAGAGCAGGCCACGAGGAGAAGCCCGCTGGAAGCAGACACCCCCACGTCTGCGTCACCAGAGACGTTTCCAGGACTTAAAAACCTAAAGAGCACGAAGCACAACACAGAGACCAGCTGGCCCGGGAACGGCCTGGACGTGCGGATTTCACCCTGGGACTGGGGCGTAGCTCGCCGCTCCCAGCCCTGTCCGCAGCAGCACAAGAAAAAGAGGCCAGAGTTGAAGGGTGGACTCCACAGCCAGGACTGACCAGGGAGCTGGGAGCCCCAGGGCACAGGGAAGGTGTGTCTGCTGCTCGCAATAGAAGAGCATTAGAAACTCAAAATGAGTGTGGGGATGGGGAACCCGCCTTAGGAACCCGAATAAGTGACACTGTGGTAACAATTGCAGGGACGTCCCTGTCATAGGACATTGGAAGGCCAAGAGCAGAATGTGGGAAGGGGACCCAGGGGGGGTGGGCTCTGGGGAGGGGTCCAGGAGGTACAAGCAGCCAAGGCCCAGGAGCAACATGGCCAAGAAGAGGTCACCGAGAGCGTGACAGGAGGACGTCCCTGCAGCGGCCCCAGGACACTGTCCCCAGAGGGGCAGCCTCCAGCTGGCCCTGGCCTGAGATCTGCAGGGAGGGCTCCCGTCCCCAGGAGGAGCAGTCCAGCACGGGTTGTCCCAGGATGGTGACACCCAGTGCTCAAACCAGCCCTGCGTGTGCTCCCGTGGGACTTCCAAGGCGTGCCTCTGAGCAGAGCCGTGGTGGCGGCCACAGTCAGCGCCAGGCCTCCGTGCGCCCTCGGTGGAATCATGTCTCCCTAGAAGGTGCACTGAAGCCCTTGAGAGTGAGCTTGTTGCCTCACTCCGTGGCTGTGGGCAGGCTAGGAGGAGGTCCTGCAGGCCAGCCTTGCGGCCAGTCTCCAGCCGCTGGTGTCCCAGGATGAGGGAAGGCAGGACACACACACAGGGAGAAGCACGTGAGAGGGGGCCGGGGTCACAGTGATGCATACGGGATCGCAGGGCCGGTCAGCAGCCACCAGAAGGAAGAGACGGACAAGGGACAGGCTAGGGCCTCCAGGAGCACCGGCCCTGCCCGCACCCCCTGCCCCTGTGAGCAGGAGTCGCCACTGTTCGGAGCCCCAGTTTGGGGGCTTGTTGCAACAGCCCAGGAAGCTGGTGCTCCTGCCTCACTTTGGGGACCTGAGTGTCCAGTGTCCCCTGCATGACCACTGTGAGGTCCAGAGCTTTCTCCATGCTTGGAGCAGGTCAAGGGAGCTCACTGCACCGGTCCCACTCTGTGTAGAAGGGAATCCGCTTCGGCAAACCAGTGGCACTAGTGAGAGCTCCAAGTGGGCAGCGGAGCTGGCGCCCGACCGCCCTCATCCCTGTGCCCTGCCCGCACCGTGGAGCCTCAGGCCAGCCGAGCCGTCAGAGTCACGCTGACCACAGTCAACCCGGCTCGAGGGAGAGGGACTCCTTCCTGACAGGAGGCAGCGGTGTGGTCCTGAAGGCAGGGCACAGGGAGGTCCTCTGTGCACAGGGAGGTGCTCCGGCTTCCCACAGCGAAGGACCAGCCACGCTGGGAGCTGTGGGTGGCTGTTCCTGTGGGAAGATGATTAAAAGCTCCACGTGCTGGAATCAAACCAAGGAAGACCGTAGCCGAAGCACTGGTTCAGGGGGATCGAATGTCACAGGGGCACAGGGCAGACTTCAAGGCCAGCGTTTCCGAAGTACCAGGGAGCACACGGCAAGGTCTGTCTGGAGCAAGCTGCAGGCGCAGACAGGAAGACGGCGGGGCTGACTGCTCACCCAAGTGGCGGTCAAGGCAGCCGAGTCCTGGGGTAAGAAGCACTGGCCAGGTCAGCTCTCCAAGGACATGTCCCCAGCCCCCAGGGCCACCAGCTCCTGTACGTGAAGGGCCAGGGAATCCAATGCGCGGGAAAGTGAAGTCCCTCTGGTGTCTGCCGAAGGAGCGAGGCTGGAATGTTCTGGGGCTGGAGAACGCAGGTCCAGCTGGAAAAGGAAGCCGCGGAGCCGGGTCAGAGAGGAGCCCGGAGCAGGTCCAGAGAGAGAGTGGAAGCAGGCAGAATCCTGGCCACCATGCGTCCCCAGGACCCTCCCAAACAGCCACTCTGTCACTCTTCAGCCCCAACGTGCAGAGGCTCAGAGGGCTGCTGTCACCCAAGGACACGCAGGCCTCACACTCCGGCCTGCGCAGCACACGGGCACCCCGCCTGGCCCTGCCCCAACGCCCACCTGGAAGCCAGCGCTCACATGGGGCACCCATGCCCGCACCCTCCCCAGCTGGGACACAGCCAGGCGCTGGCACACAGACCCGCTCCCTGCTGCGGGCTGGTCACAGGCCCTCAGCGGGCCTCCAGCGGGGTTGTGCCACCATCCACGCCACCACCAGCAGCCCTGGGACCACGCCCCACGGTGAACTGAAAACAGGGCCCTGACCCAGCCGGAGAGGGGGAGCCCGGATCACAGGGCTTGGGACTAGGGACGTCCCTACTGGGACGAGTGGACCCCTGCAGGTGTGCTGAGTGCTGGGCCTGCAGGACACGGGGCCAGCAGGGCCCAGGCCCCACCAGCACACCAAGGCTCGCCAGCTGGCACTGAGGTCCCTTCGAGCACCCGCCCTTCTTTTCTCCTTGCCTGTCCCCTTGTCACAGCTGGGGACCCTGAGGCAGTGAGTCCCCTGACACACTCGATGCCACACCAGCTGCTGCCTAGTGTGGCATTTCTTGTCACCAAGGGCAGGAGGGGAGTGTGTGACTCCAGACAGCCAGTGTCCCCTGCTGGCCCCCGCCTGGCGCAGGTGTCACTCATCACCCTCTGTCCTGCAGGGACCCAGCCCAGCTTCCTGCCCACCACGCCCCGGGACGCCACCTGTGAGCACCACTGAGCAGCTTCTGGGTGCCGAGGGCCCGGCCATGCTGCACCCTGGACGCCTGGGCCACTCAGCTGTGTGACTGGACCCCGTGTGGCTCCCAGGGCTGAGCTGTGACACTGCAACCAGGGCCTCGCGGCCAGGTGGGAAAGGAGCCACCGCAGGTCTCCTGGCTACGGAGCTCCTAGGTGTGCGGCTGTGCTCCTGACCCCCGGCCACCCTCCAGGAGAGCGTTAACACGGCAGCTCCCAGGCCACACTGGATGTCCCCAGCGCCGCATGCCGATGTGCCTTGTCACGACTCCTCCCTTTCCCCTGGAGACAGGGCTGCCTGATTTCCGCGTCTGCAGGCCGCTCTGCTACGGATTCTCAGGCTGCTTTCCCCAGGAGAGTCGGGCTCCTCGGTCAGATCCGCCTGGCCCGCGCACTCCTGGGGGAGCCCTCCGCTGCTCTGCTGGGGCTCCAGAACTGAGAGGTGAGACTGCGCCTGGGGCCTCCATCTTTCCTTGGACCCTCCCAGCAGTCCCCAGGGTTCTCCTGGTCCCAACTGAGGCTCCGGTGTAGGTGACAGGTCCCCAACCAGGACTAAGGACTCTGTGTGCCGTATCCTCCGTCCTGAGCCACCTCCTGGCAGGTGGTGCCCCCTGGGCTGAGACCCGTCCAGGCCATGGTGCCCTCCAAGTCCTCCCAGCTGGGTGTGGATCAGGGCCTGAGGGACGGTCCCCTGCGAAGCCCCTTGACCTGCCGCACAGCCACCCTGCTGCCCCTGAGCCCAGGCTCTGACCGCAAGCACCCGCCTGGTGGAGGCCAACCTCTACGACAGCGCGGGGCTCCCTCCCCGCGGCCACCCACCCCTGGAAGAGGCAAAAGACACAAACCTGCACCAGCCAGGGCCAGGGGCCGCCGTCCGCCCAGCAGGTCCGGGGCACACAAGGCCTGAGTTGTGCCTTACTTCCTGGCTCACCCACACGCCCCGCAGGCCGTCTGTGCCGTAACTGTGGTCTCTTGTGTAATTGTGACACAAAGTTCACACACCGGCGGTGGATGCCCTGACCGCCCTGCGTCCTCAGGCAGGATTGGTTAGCACGCACTCTGCTCGGCTCTAGCTTTCCCTGCGGAGCCTTTGGGGCAGCTCCCCAGGGGTCCTGGCACTGTCCCCAGCACACGCGGGCACACACCCACACCCACATACACACACACACATGCACACACACACGTACACACACAACACACAGGTACGCACACACACACATGCACATACACGTACACACACAACACACAGGTACACACACACACACATGCACACACACACACGTACACACACACAACACACAGGTACGCACACACACATGCACACACACGTACGCACACAACACACAGGTACACACATATACACACACCCACATACACACACACACATGCACATACACATGTACACACACACAACACACAGGTACACACATATACACACACCCACATACACACACACACATGCACACACACATGTACACACACAACACACAGGTACGCACACACACACATGCACACACACGTACACACACACAACACACAGGTACGCACACACATGCACACACACGTACACACACACAACACACAGGTACACACACACACACATGCACACACAGGTACACACACACAACACACAGGTACACACACACAGCACACAGGTACACACACACATGCACACACACACGTACACACACACAACACACAGGCACACACACACACACATGCACACACACGTACACACACACAGCACACAGGTATGCACACACCCACATACACACACACGTACACACACACAACACACAGGTACACACATACACATGCACACACACGTACACACACACAACACACAGGTACGCACACACACACATGCACACACACGTACACACACACAACACACAGGTACGCACACACACACATGCACACACACGTACACACACAACACACAGGTACGCACACACACACATGCACACACACGTACACACACAACACACAGGTACGCACACACACACATGCACACACAGGTACACACACACAACACACAGGTACACACACACACACAACACACAGGTACACACACACATGCACACACACGTACACACACACAACACACAGGTACACACACACATGCACACACACACGTACACACACACAACACACAGGCACACACACACACACACATGCACACACACGTACACACACAGCACACAGGTATGCACACACCCACATACACACACACGTACACACACACAACACACAGGTACGCACACACACACATGCACACACACGTACACACACAACACACAGGTACGCACACACACACAACACACAGGTACACACACATGCACACACACACGTACACACACACAATACACAGGTACACACACACACATGCACACACGTACACACACACAATACACAGGTACACACACACACATGCACACACACGTACACACACACAACACACAGGTACACACACACACACACACACGGCACAATGAGGGTAAGTGGCTCACAGCCCAGCTGATGGCATTTCTAGACTCAGTGACCGTGAGGGTCACACCGGCGCCCCAGAGGTGGCATGCAGTGGGAGACTGGACACCATGGTAGTGGGCAAACCTTGGGCAACCAGACTCTGCCCAGGAGAGTGGCTGGCCAAGCTGCCGGCCACAGCAGCGGCAGGAGGCAGAGCGAGCCCTGGCGGGGTCCACCCAGTATCCAGGAGGGGCCGTCGCGGTGGCTCTAACCCGGGTCCTCACCGCACAGCCCCCGGCTCAGAGGAAGAGCTGGGAGCTGAGGGTGCCCCCGGGCCTCCCCAAGATCCCCGCTCCTCGCAGATCGCACCTGCACCCTGGGAAGCGGCTGCAGCTGCTGGTGCCCGTGCAGCCCCCGACTGGACGCTGCTGGAGCCCTGAGCCTCCCCCAGTGCTCAGGAGGGTCCAGCAGCTGCGCACGCCCCTGGCCAAGTGTTGACTTTCTGTTTGTTTTCTGAGGGGACCCCCCTTCCAGGGGGATCCAGGTGAGGGGTTTCCACGTCTAAAACCCCAGCCCTGTCCAGGTAACCACCAAGGATCTGCATCCAGCATCAGGCAGAATCAAGAAACGACCCCCATTACGAGCTGAAGCAAATGAGATGCAGTGAGAGCTGAAGGGGGTGTTACTCTCGGGCATTCTCAAAGCAAAGGAGGTGGCTCTGTCGTCCCCTCTTCTCCTAGAATGCAGGCGTGATATCTGGAGCCTGTGCAACTGTCTTAGACCATGAGGTATTTTGCTACAATGACAAAGCAGCAAAACAGGAGAAGCCTAAGGTGCAGATGACCATGCGGTAGTCACACGAGCCCGCGAGCTTCTACCTGTGAGGTTCTCTTTTTTGATAAATGATCCACATAGTGAAAGAACAGTTTCTCTCTCTTCCTCTCCTCTGCTCCCTCCTTCCCGCCCTCCTCCTTTCACTCCCTTCTTTCCTCCCTCCCGCTGAGTCGCCAGTCACTCCTCAGTCACACTGCGTCCTGATGCTCAGCCCGACTTGGCCTCTGCTTCACTGGTAAAGCCCCGGGGCCGGGGAGCGTGAGCAGGGCCTGCTCCCGCAGAGGAGGGCTTTCTCGGGGTGGCCTGGGGCTGCCTGGCCACCCCAGGCGCCCTGCGAAGGCTCCGGGGCTGGTGCCCGCTGCCCAGGGAGTGGCCGGGAAAGAGCCAGGAGCATTCAGGCTTGTTTGGGTCCCAAACTGAGCAAAGGGATTTTAGGGGACTGTCTTGGGAAATGACGCCTGGGGACGGCCATGTGAAGGGACACTGCCACGGGGTCTCCGTGGAAGTCCTGTCTGTAAGAGAACACGGACACGCTCAGGGACACAAGGGCCTGAGGGCTGTCCCTGGCTTGGAGACACCACCCACATGTCCACCCTCAGGCAAAGGACAGGTACCGAGGCCGCTCACACCCTCGGCCTGGAGGGGGCGCTGTGACGCGCAGGGGCCCAGCCGACCTCAGGGAAGTGCGTGGCCGCAGCAGGACATCGCAGCAGGACACCGCAGGCCCCTCGGGTGGTGGTGGAGCTGCCGTGTGGCTCTGTGGTCCAGCAGTGGCCCCCTGAGGCCCTGGTTCCGTCCCTGAACCTCCAGGACAAACGAGGTTAAGAGGCAGGACACAGGCCCTGGGTGCTCTTCCAGGGACCTTGGGTGTTTGAAGTTTTCCACCAGAAAATGGTTTGTTTCAAACACGCACAAAACAGTGGTCAAGAGGACGGTGCCAGAGAGATGGGTGACAACCCGGTGGCGGCTGCGTCTGGCAGGGAGCCCCCGACCGAGGCTTGGCGCCACAGACTGCAGGGTCTTCTGTCTTCCTGTTTCCGACTCTCTCTAGGAGGGCCGCTCGCGTGGTCTTCAGAACCGACCCCACGCCCCCCAGGCAGTAAGGGGAGCCAGGGGTTGGGAAGCACGGCAGGCAGATGAGGGGCAGCGAGAGCCGTGTCCCTCCTGTCCCTGGGAGGGGGGCCGAGGACTCAGGAGAGCCTCGAGCCAGCGCAAGGGACGGGTGAGCACCCTGCCCCCACTGCTGACCCCAGTAGAGGTGGACCCCAGGGATCCAAGGCCGGCGCAGGGGGCTCTGCCCGAACCTCTCCGGCCTCAGGCCCTGCAGCAGGGCCTCGGCCAGCTCCGGCCCTGTGGCCCCTCCTGGCGGCCTGTCTTCCAGGGACCCGACCTTCAGCCCCCACTGGCATGGGAGGTGGTAGCTGGTCACTTGGGTAGCTGGTCACTACAGAGGAGTGCAGCGGGCACAGCCCTGTCCTGGCAGGCTGCAGGGCCTGGCCGGAGGGCACTTCCTGCCCCCTGCCCCCACAGCCCCTCAAGGCCAGCCCTGTGCCAATGCCAGGTGGCTGGCTGGTGCAGCGTCCCGGCCTGTGGTCTCCTGGGCCCCAATCTGGGCCGGGTTGCTCAACCGGCCATGCCTTTCCTGTTCTGCTTTCCCAAGCTGGCCAGCTCCCGCCATGCGCCCGCCCGGCTGCGGGCTCACCGCAGGGAAGCTCAGCCCTGCACCAGGCCCAGCGTTTCCAGGTCTCTGATTGCTTCCCCGCCCCCGGGGCCGCTCACCTTTTCCTCTGAGGAAGGAGCCTCACCCTCTCGGGAAGGCGCAGTGCTCCTGGGCACGGGCCTCAGCACCCAGAGCAGGCTGCAGCAGCCCACCCACCCCAGCGTGGGGACCCCAGAGGGGCTGCAGTCACCCAGGAGTCCTTGCCACCTGCACAGTGGCACGGCTGTGCTCCCAGCTACTCCTGAGGCTGAGGCCGGAGGACGGCTTGGGCCCAGCCTGGGCGCGTAGTCAGACCCCACCATCACTGCTGCCGTTTACAGACTTCCTGTGGACTAGGCCCACCGTCCTCTGGGCAGCCCTCCTGAGTGGGTGGCACTGCACCTGGGTGAGCAGATAAAGCAACTGCTGGGCTCAGACAGGCTGGGACCCCGACCTGCAGGGTCACATCACACCAAGCGCCTCCAAGGCCACACCAGAGTGTGCCAGCCCAGGAACCTGCCTTCGGTGAAGGGAAGAGCCTCGAGCTCGCCCTCTGGGAGGGAGACGTCGGGTGGAGAGAGCAGGCGGAGGGGGACGAGAAGGGAGGGCCCAGGGACCTGTTCTTTCTAGGCCAGCTGGAGGGCCCTCGGGGCTCACCTGGTGGCCTCTGGACAGGCTGCAGGTCTGCAGCGCGGCATGCTGTTCTTCAGGAGAAACCTGCTCTCCCCCCGGCTCTGGGGAGACACCGTGAGGGACACCGCCAGGTGGCTGGGTATTTATGTCGAAGATGCCGTGCCCACTGCTGAGTCCAAGACACGGCGGGTCCAGGGGCCCAACAGACACACGGCAACAGAGCCACATGCCACCCAGGCCTGTGTGGCCTCCCCACTGCCCTCTGCGGCCTCCAGGCCCATGTGCTCCAGCTCCTGGTGGACAGGCCTGTGCAGGCCTGTGCAGGCCTCTCCACGATGGCCGCCTCCTGCTCTTCTGGACTCCCCGAGGAGACAGCAAGCCGCGGTCACACAGCAGCACTGTTTCTCAAGCCCAAGGAAGGAGAGGTCAGGGTGCTCAGATGCCGGGGGCTGTGGCTCCTGAGGTCACTCGAACAGTGACTAAATATCTGTCCCCTGTTTCCTGGAAGGACAAACAGCTCAGCCTCCCTGGTTCCAGCCCCAACTTGCATTATTATTTCAGAAGACCTGTGGGGGCTTCGGGCCAGGTCTGCAGAGAGTCCAGCCTGAGTTGAGTGCAGCCATCCCAGCGTCTGCGTGCTCCAGGGTGGGAGGGCACGGGCCATGGGTAGCTGTCTCGCCCACCCTCAGAGCCTGGAGAGACTGCAGGCAGCCTCCTGCCCAGGGACCTAAGATCTCTCTTTTCAAATGAATTTCAGTCTGAGCCCCTCAGACCTGTACTGACCCCAGAAGTCTTGGACGCTGCGTGTCAGGTCAGGGTGCTTTGTATTGTGAATGAGAGAAAAAGAAGCAACTTAAACTGACTTGACTGTCAAAAGTGGGGAGAAATTATGGGCTCATGTAAACAAAAGGTCTTGGAGTACCTGGCCTCAGGTCCGGTGGGATCCAGGAGCCTCAATGACGCCAGAAATCCAGGGTGTCTCTCTCCATGTCTAGTGGCTCCATCGTCCGGCAGGGCCCTTCCTCCTGAGCCTCCCAGTGGATCGAGACTCCTGCCCTCCTGCTCCGTGGGCAGCACAGAGAAACGCTTTCTGACTCTTGCAGAAATCAGAAGCCAGAGGACCCATGTGGGTCGTGTGGCCCTCCACGAACAAATCTCTCTGCAGAGGACCAGGATGTGCCCGTGGGCTCAGGCCATCACCCCAGGGGGATGACGAGCCACCTCCTGCACCCCTGTGACTGAGCATGGAAAGTGGCCCCATGAGAAGGGGCCGGGGCAGGCGGGGCAGTCATGCTCACGTCTTCAGAAACACCCGAGACCAGCGCGGTCAGCTCCGGAGGCTGACGGCGACCACCCAGGCAAGGCCCGCTGCGCCCGGGCTGCAGAGAGGCAGAGGGAGGTGGTGCCGTCCCGTGGGCGGAGTCCCACTGCACCCCCAGAAAGACAAGTCCAATTCCATCCTGTGGATGTGACCTCGTTCAAAAAGAAGGACTTGCAGGTGCCGTCAGTCTAAGGTGAGGTCACCCTGGATCAGAGTCGCGCCAGGTCCCACCCCTCTGTGCTGCGGAAGGAGATTCCATAGACACCAGGAGGACACCACGTGGGACAGGAGCAGAGGCGAGTGGAGCCACCACAGCCAGACGCCAGGCGCAGGCCCAGGCAGGAGCCTCCGGAGCCCTCAGGAGGCCTGGCCCTGCCCACCCTCGCGGTCAGACTTTGGCCTCCAGAGCCGTGACAAGGAGTTCTGAGATTCTAGGCCCGGGGCCCGAGGGTGGGGGACTTGGCAGCCCCAGGAACCTACGCAGGCCGCCTTGCAGCGGCTCTGACCAGACATGGGTGCAGGCCTCGCCAGCTCCTCCCCTCACGGCCGGGAATTCTGCTTCCACACTCAAGAGGATCCCAACTGGGGTTTTCCAAAACGGCCATGGGAGCTCTGGGGAACTAGTGGCCCTCCAGGCTTGGAAAGTCCTCCGGCAGCCTCACGACTGCCTCCCCACGGGACCCTTCAGAGGGTGAAGAGTGTCCTCCCCTGAACTGCCCGGGGCTCCTCACTGAAGGGAACCACACGCCCCGCATGGCCAGAGCTGTGTGGGAGTGCCGGCAGCACTGGCCACCCAAGCTCCTGCTGGCCACGCCCTCTGACCACGTGTGGTCAACTCCAGTCCACACTGTCCGGTATCTGGACCTGGTTCATCTCAGGGTCCAGAAGAGAAGCCCAGTCACAGCCACCCAGGCGAGCCAGCCCGGGGCTCACCCCTGAACCCAAGTCCTGCACCATGTCTGCCCATCCCGTAGGCTGCGGTCAGGCCAAACACACCAGGCTTGAGAGGTGGCAGGCGAGCGGGCGACCCTGACTCCTCTGTCAACCTTGCCTCCAGCCTTTGGAAGCTGCTCAGCCTCTCTCAGTGCACCCATCTGGACAGAAAACCAGACTCCCTACTTCCTACGACCGAAGTCAGAAGCAAGTGAGATAATCTACCACACAGATGCCATCGCGATCCCAAGACGCTACAGCACGCCTTCAGCAGATACGCACCCGTCAGCGTGCGGGAGCCAGGCTGCAGTGGACAACAGAGCAGGCACCACTGCTTTGTAACTTATGAAATGATGATGATGGTCATCGTGGTCATGATGGTGTTGGTGTTGATAATGATGATGGTGATGGTGATGATGGTGGCAATGATGGTGATGACGGCGATGATGGTAATGATGGTGTTGTTGGTAATATGGTAATGTCGGGGATGATGGTGGTGATTATGGTGATGGCTTGCTGGTGATGGTATGAGGATGATGATAATGGTGCTGGTGATGATGAGGATGATGGTGGATGTGGTGATAATAGTGGTGATAATGGTAATGATGGTGATAATGGCAGTAATGATGGTGGTGATGATGGTGATGATAGGGTTGATGATAGATGAGATGATGATGGTGATGGTTTAGTGATGATGCTGGTGGCCATAGTGATGTTGTTGATGATGATGATGATGATGATGGTGATGGTGATGTGGGTAGTGATGATGGTGATGGTGGTGATGGTGGTGGTGATGATGATGGTGATGGTGGTGGTGATGATGATGGTGATGGTGATGGTGATGGTGATGGTGTTGCTGGTGATGGTGATGATGATGATGGTGATGGTGATGATGATGGTGATGGTGATGATGATGGTGATGATGGTTATGATGATGGTTATGATGATGGTGATGATGATGGTGATGATGGTGATGATGGTTATGATGATGGTGATGGTGGTGGTGATGATGATGGTGGTGGTGATGATGATGGTGATAATGATGGTGATGGTGATGATGATGGTGATGATGGTTATGATGATGGTTATGATGATGGTGATGATGATGGTGATGATGGTGATGATGGTTATGATGATGGTGATGGTGGTGGTGATGATGATGGTGGTGGTGATGGTGATGGTGATGGTGATAATGATGGTGATGGTGATGATGATGGTGATGATGGTTATGATGATGGTGATGATGATGGTGATGATGGTGATGATGGTTATGATGATGGTGATGGTGGTGGTGATGATGATGGTGATGGTGATGATGATGGTGATGATGGTGATGATGATGGTGATGGTGGTGGTGATGATGATGGTGATAATGATGGTGATGGTGATGATGATGGTGATGATGGTGATGATGGTGATGATGGTTATGATGATGGTGATGGTGGTGGTGGTGGTGATGGTTATGGTGATAATGGTGATGATGGTGATGGTTATGGTGATAATGATGATGATGGTGACGGTGATGGTGATAATGGTGATGGTGGTGATGGTTATGGTGATGTGGGTAGTGATAATGGTGGTGATGGCGATGGTAGTGATAACTATTAGACCAGAGTCCTCCTGAGCAGAAGTTGCACCTCGCATTCTGTGTCCCTCTCACCACTTAGCACAGTACCTGCACGTAAGAGGTGCTCAAGAAACATGTGGTTTACAGACTTGTTCTCCAAGTTGCTTTAAGTGAAGGAGATCCTCCTAGGAGAAGCTCAGGCCACCCCCAAGGCAAATTTCTTTGAAGTCATGTGTTTTATCTTTAAAATTGACTTGAGTTTCTATCCGTGTTTGTCTTACTTATAAACAACAAAAACTTTTTTCCAAACTTTGAGTGAAAATGATGCCCCAAGAAAGTATGCCCTGTTTATATTTGTGGTTTCTGAGACACGAACCACCCCTGCACACTGACACCCCCACCCCAAGTCCCTCAAGCCACTGCCACATGTGTCCAGAGGTCCCAGAGGGCTGTGTCGGGGTCCCAGGCCACTACACTGCTGTGGAGAACACACTTCCTGCTCTGGAGGTGCTGGGTGGGGAGCGAGAGGACGAAGGCTAAGCCCGGAAGGGTCTTCGCAGCCTGCTGGGCGCCCTGCACCCTCCAGCAGGCTGGCAGCTAGGCTGCGCCCCTCCCCTTTGTGCTCAGAGCCAAAGGACGTCCAGATGAGGCGCTCTGAGGTCTCCAGGAAGGTCTCCCTTTAGCATCTGGTGTCGTGCACGCTGGGACTGCCCCTTTCCCTCCAGCCTCCACCGGGCAGGCAGTGAGGACGGGACAGTGGGGGTTTAGTGGGCAGCTGCTGTGTGTGGCCAGAGCTGCAGGACCTGCTCCCAGGCCCTCCAGCCCCCCAGGGAGAACTTCAAACATTATCCCTGCCGGGCAGTGAGCACGGACAGGGAGATGGCAGGCCCCTGCCCAGGACAGGGACAGACCAGAGGCTGGCCCGGGCGACTCACCCCACACCACCCTGCCAGCCCCCGGTGCAGCCTCCCAGAGTTTCCACTTCCCACTTGCACAGATTGGCCGGGAGCTGTCGGGCACCAGCCCTGTCGCACGGCCTTCGTCTTGAGCAGAGCGGAGCGGAGTCACTCGGGCAGTCCAACAGTGGCTCCTGGAAACCCAGTGCCCTGGGCAGCACGTCCACCCCCAGCAGCAGCTCAGCCTGGAGGAGGTCAGGAGGTGGCCATGGTCAGTCGTCGGCACCTGAGCATCCCAAACCCGGAGGGGCGTTCACCTGGGAAGGTGTGTACAGCCAAGAGAACTGCTGGCCGTCCAGAGACCCAGGGTGCCCTGGGGAGCAGTCACTTCCGCATCAACACAGATGCAGCAGCAGCAGGGAGCAAAGCACAGACCCCGTGGACGTTCCAGGTCAGCAGTGAGCTGCTAAAGGAGCTCCCTGTGCACACTCCCAGGTCCTGTCCTGGGTCCTGGCCACACAACCTGCCTCAGCTTCTCAGTAGAACAGTGAAAGTCAAGTGCAGCGCCCGGGGTCTCCAGGGCTAGCATGGGGCCTTGGCGCCACCTTGTGTTCACCTGGGATATGGCACCTCCCACACCAGTGAGCTTGGCAGGGATTAAAGGCTGGCCCGTGGCTGGGTCCAGCCTCACACTGACCAGCTCACGCTCCCCCCCACCAGCCTGCGGCGAAGCCAGGTCCCCACTTTGGCCAAGGAGCTGCTGCCTCCAGCAGCACCCGTTAACCTCAGTTTCACCCCTGGAGGGTCCATTCGGCAGCTCAGGTTGGGGTTGCGAGAACCATGGTAGATCAACTCCCAGGGAAGTTGAACCCGCACGGAATCACCTGGAGAGACCTGAACCCCCGAGAGGTGTCCAGGTGGGTGCCTTTCAGGAGCTGCGTCTGCCACCAGCAGTGGCAGCAGCTGCCCAAGTGGTCCCAGTGTTGGCCTGCGCACCGCAGGATGCCCACCTGCGGCTGTCCCCCAGGAGCTCCACCCACTTTTTAACAAGGCTCCTTGGTCAGGCGACCAGCCCTCAGTTGGCCTGCAGACCGCAGTGCCTGAGGGACGTGTGGGCAGCCAGGTGTTTCCCGAGTCTGTCCGCTCCTGTACGGACCTTGTCAGGTCGCCCTGCGGGTCAATCAGAGAAGGTGGCCCCTGTCCTCTGACCTGCCCCAGACTTGCATGATTTAGGTGCAGATGTGTCCACTAATGAGAGCAGCAGCAGGGTGTCCATCGATTCCTCGAGGGGTCTGTAGTTCCCAGGGATGAGGACTGAGTCACACTGTCCACAACTCGCATGGACCGTGTGCTCTGTGGGGCTGCGCTGTCTGGAGGGAAGGGGACTCTCGGCATCCACCCTAAAATACCGTGTGGCCCACAGCACAGCCCTGGGTGGCTCAGGAGGTAACCAGCAGGTGGACACCAGTGGGCCTCAGGGTTCAGCTGGTTTCGTTGAACCATTTGGTTTGGGGTGGCAACAAAAGGACTAAAGATGAGGAGGCGGTTTCAAGAGACTGCTGGCCTGTTCCTAGGGCACGGAAGTGTCCGCGCACCCAGTGAGCCCCACTGAGCCCCACTGCGTGAGGAGCCCAGGCCACGTGTGACACAGCCCGCAGTGGACTCTGGTTGGCCTGACCTGATTGGACCTTGGCTAAGTTGCTTAGCCCTCTGTGCCTCCCTTGATCCATATCATGGGGATCGGAGCCTCCTGGGCTGCAGCGGGAAAGAGCACTCGCAGGGCACGGGCTGAGCTGGAGCCAGGCCTGCTCGAGTGGGCGCATGTGCTCAGCCCTGGCCAGGCCTCTCCAGAGGGACAGCCTTGTGCACGTGGGCTGAGGGTCCTGCACTTCCTTCTGGCGCAGACCTGCTCTCACCCTGTAGCAGCATGGGTGGCTTCTGGGGTGTGCCGAGTCGGGGTCCTCAGAGACGGTGGTGAAATCAGGCGTCTGCAGTGAGACATCCCTGCAGGCAAAGGGCTCTGCAGAGAGGAATCACAGCACTGCCCTGTAAGGGAGGAATTAGGCCAGAGTCACAAGCACACCCCCTACTTGTGGGTGCAGTGCATTACAGGAAGAGAGGCACCAAGGAAAGGGCGTGTGCGCCTCCCTCTGGCTGGAGAAAGACCCGGGTGCAGTCAGCTGTGCAAACCCAAGGCCTCGGTCTCGGAGCGCCCTCTGCTGTCCATACCTGAGAAGGCAGACCTCCGGAAGGCCAAGTCTGATTGTCCAGGACGCAGGCTCTAACGGGCCCCTTGGGGGATGTCCTGTGCAGGCACCTGAGCTCTGCTCTGGAGCAGGAACTGCGGCTGGAGGTGGTAAGTGGTGCAGCAGATTCGCCTCCCAGGGGGACAGTGCCTTTGGAGAGCACCATGGGACGCTTTGTGGTGTCTAGGCTCCTCCTAAGCTGCCTCTGAGCTGCACAGGTCGACGCCCTCAGCCTTCGCCATACTGCCCAGCACCTGTGTGAGCCTCTCAGACAGCACCACTCCGAGGAGGCCGTGGGGGGTCCAAGGGCTAGGCAGACAGCTTCTGTGTGACCAGGTGCCCACCCAAGGGAAGCGAACACATGGCACACAAAGACACCCACAAATGCTCCTGCAGCAATGTCACATGTAGAGATGAAATAGTCCAGGTGCCCATCATCTGGTGAGTGGACACATGGAATGTGACGCACAGATATGCACATGCTGGGGGCATCAGCCATGAAAATGGAGCCCCGGCCCCTGCAGCTGGTGACCTCGAAAACCTTACGCCAGAGAAACCACACAAAAAGGAGCGCACAGCCCTGCGTGGGTCTCCGCGGGAGTCCTCAGCAGACACTCTTCCCGCTGCAGGGAGCCGGCGATGGGGAGCGCCTGCGGGAGCACAGTATGGGGAGGCGTCCAGCACCTGGTCAGGAGGATGTGAGACATTAAAGTCTAGAATAATTAGTGAAGAACAAAAGACAAAGTCTGAAAGATAGTTTCAAAAGATGGAGCCCCTGATAGATCCAGTCCACACAGGAGCTGGAGCTGGACAACTAGAAAATGGACCCTGTGGTTTGTCTCAGGGCACATCTAAGGCAGGGCTAAGGTTTCAGGGAGGAGTCTTGCTCCGTGCTGTCTTACAGTCAGCAGGTGGACGGCATCTTGGCAGGTCACACCTGTCTCGAAGGGGCTGTGAGGCTACAGCAGGTCACCCCATCCCAGTGCAGTGTGGAACCTTTGGCAGAGCAGAGGGGGACGGTCCCCTGCACAGGCAGTTTAGCCCTGTGGGGGTGCCACGGGAAGTTCCCATGCCAGACCTATGCCCTCTCTGGCTGCAATGCCGAAGTGGCCCACGTACAGCCCACAAATGGCCCTCAACACGTGGGGGGCTTCACGTCTGGGTGACAGAAGTACTCTGGAGCTAGGTGTAGGGGGTGGGCACCTATCCACAAGGCACCTAGGCCACTAGGCCATGCACCTCACAGGGGGTGGGCACCTATCCACAAGGCACCTAGACCACTAGACCATGCACCTCACAGGGGGGTGGGCACCTATCCACAAGGCACCTAGACCACTAGACCATGCACAGGGGGTGGGCACCTATCCACAAGGCACCTAGGCCACTAGACCATGCACCTCACAAGGCACCTAGGCCACTAGACCATGCACCTCACAGGGGGTGGGCACCTATCCACAAGACACCTAGGCCACTAGACCATGCACCTCACAGGGGGTGGGCACCTATCCACAAGGCACCTAGACCACTAGACCATACACCTCACAGGGGGTGGGCACCTATCCACAAGGCACCTAGGCCACTAGACCATGCACCTCACAGGGGGTGGGCACCTATCCACAAGGCACTAGGCCACTAGACCATGCACCTCACAGGGGGTGGGCACCTATCCACAAGGCACCTAGACCACTAGACCATACACCTCACAGGGGGTGGGCACCTATCCACAAGGCACCTAGACCACTAGACCATGCACCTCACAGAGGGTGGGCACCTATCCACAAGGCACCTAGGCCACTAGACCATGCACCTGACAGGGGGTGGGCACCTATCCACAAGGCACCTAGGCCACTAGACCATGCACCTCACAGGGGGTGGGCACCTATCCACAAGGCACTAGGCCACTAGACCATGCACCTCACAGGGGGTGGGCACCTATCCACAAGGCACCTAGGCCACTAGACCATGCACTTCACAGGGGGTGGGCACCTATCCACAAGGCACCTAGACCACTAGACCATGCACCTCACAGGGGGTGGGCACCTATCCACAAGGCACTAGGCCACTAGACCATGCACCTCACAGGGGGTGGGCACCTATCCACAAGGCACCTAGACCACTAGACCATGCACCTCACAGGGGGTGGGCACCTATCCACAAGGCACCTAGGCCACTAGACCATGCACTTCACAGGGGGTGGGCACCTATCCACAAGGCACCTAGGCCACTGGACCATGCACTTTACAGAGTGAATTCTATCTCAGTAAAGCATCAGACAGGATGATCGTCCGCTTAGAGATGAAATAGAATTGTTGAGGTGGAAGATGTGTAAAAGAAACTGCAGAATTAAGCACTGAGAGACAAAATCATAGAAACTACAGGAATGCAAGACGCAAAGGGTACAGAGAAAAGACCCAGGGGGAGGGGACCGACCGCAGGGCAGAAGCAAACTCTGAAGAGTTGTTGGATCTTCAAAGATGCAATAAGATACACTATTCAAATAACCAAAATATATAATAGACCAAATAGATTTTATGAGAAAAAGCATATTTAGAGATAAAGAGAATCGGGCTGGGGATGTGGCTCAAGCAGTAGCGCGCTCGCCTGGCATGCATGCGGCCCGGGTTCAATCCTCAGCACCACATACAAAGATGTTGTGTCCATTGAGAACTAAAAGATAAATATTAATAGGAAAGGCAGCAGAATACAACAGACACTAGTATGGCAATATGTAAATCAGTGGATGTGTAACCGATATGATTCTGCAATCTGTATACAGGGTAAAAATGGGAGTTCATAACCCACTTGAATCAAAGTGTGAAATATGATATATCAAGAACTATGTAATGTTTTGAACAACCAACAATAAAAATTAAAAATAAATAAAAATAAATAAAAAATAGAAGATAAATATTAAAAAAATTCTCTCTCTTCTCTCTCTAAAAAAAGAGAGAGATAAAGAGAATCGCTTCATGATAAAAGTTCAATTTTCAGGAAATTATAACGAGTTTTAACTTGTAAAACCCTGAAGGCAGCCTCAAATATATAAAACAAAAATATACCAGAAGCCAGGCCTGGTGGCACATGCCTGTCATCCCAGTGGCTCAGGAGGCTGAGGCAGGAGGATCACGAGTTCAAAGCCAGCCTCAGTAATAGCAAAGCACTGAGCAACTCAGTGAGGCCCTGTCTCTAAATAAATTACAAAATAGAGCAGGGGATGTGGCTCAGTGGTCAAGTGTCCCTAAGTTTAATCCCCAGTACCCCACCAAAATGTGTGTGTGTGTGTGTGTGTGTGTCTGTGTGTGTGTGTATGTATCTGTGTGTGTCCAAAAAAAGAAACAGACAAAAGTTTGCCTCAGAAATAGAAGGAGCAAAGTTCTCAGCAAAAGTCGACATAAACCACGTGGTCGGCAAACAGCCTGCTGTATGCCTGGGCGCCCGGCACACAGGAGCTGCACACACTGGGGACAAAAGTCTCTAGGCACAGAGCCCTGCAGCGGCATCCACAAGATCCAAAGAACAGAAATCAGCACGTCCCCAAGGACAGCGCCATCAGACTTGAAGGTGCTCGGAGGCCAGTGTGACCCCAGCTGCTCAGGAGTTGGGGCAGAGGATCTCAAGTCCAAGGCCAGCTCCGCAACTTAGTGAGGCCCTGTCTCAAAGAAGAAAAAAGGTTGAGGACGAACCTCAGTGGGTGGGAAGGAAGCAAGAAGGAAGGCTGGTGAGCAAGAGGCCCCTGCTGGACTCCTGCCTTTCAGGTCTCTGGGCTGGCTGACACCTGATTTGCATCCAGGGAGATAAGCTTTTGGTTTCCTGGTTCTGTGTTGCAGAAAAGCTACCCAGGCCAGGTCCAGTAGGAGACAGAAACCACACGGTTGTTTGAACTGAAAATTTAATCTGCAGAAATGTTTAACCAGGTTAAGGTTGCTAACTAGATAACTAGAAGAGCAAAAAGAGAACTCGGTATCATAGAGGCAGTAGCTCAAGGCGAGACCACCAGGCCCAGGCCACACAGCAGAGGGAAGAGGTGGACGTCGTTAAAGTGAGCACCCGTGGGTGGGTGCCTCTCGGTGGGTGGTGGGTGCTGGTGTCTTTGAGGGGCACAGAGGGCTGATCTCCAGTTGTGGGAACAACTGAAAACTGGTCTTAGCTGCTGCTGAGAAAGGCACAGCCTCTGCCAGGTGAAGCAGCACACGGGTGACACAGGAAGTAGGAAGAAACCAACAGACAGGAAACAGGAAGCGGGCAAGAAGCACCCAGTGCCTCCCTCCCTCCAGTAGAGGCCAGACTGCTGCCAAGAGAGGAGCAGAGTGCAGCCTCCCAGGAGGGGGAGGGCGGGAGGGAGCAGAGGGACAAAGACTTGCCAGGACAGTCCCTCTTTCTGTGACTCCTGCACATCCCTCCCCACACACCTAGGGACGCCCTCCCCATGCCACACCCACACTGTCCTCACCAAGCAAGATGCGCGTGTCCTCCCCGGGAGTAAAGGGCTCTCAGCCTCGTCCCAGGGTCAGAGGGCCAGGTGCAGCAGGCGCGTCTGTCGGCACTGCGTGACCCACCCGGGACCCAGTCCGCTCCACCCGATGTTCCCTCACCTAGAGCTGAGCTGCGAAATTAACCCCAACGAACTCGCAGAATTAGGAAGGAAGGTGGCGAAGTGGCGAGCCCCTGCGAGTGCGCATGCACACGGGCGGGAAAGGACGTGCCACTCTGGTCCTCACTGAGCCTGGCCGCCATCCTCTGCACTGCTTCCTTGGCCTCCCCCGGGCCTCTGCCCAGGCCTCCGCTGGGAGGGCTGCTCGCCTCGCTCACGGGGCCTGGCTGCCCGTGGACTCGCTGTGCCAAGGTGCCCCACTCTCTCTCACCGCAGAGCTGCGAAGTCCCCCGAGGTGCCCTGGAGCACCCTGGGTCCACACACAGCCTTCCTGTCCCCTCCGTGCAGACTCAGGGCCACTCGCAGACGGCACAGTCACCGCCTCCCTCCCCACACATTGCCACTGCTGCGTCCTGGCAGAACCCGTGATCCCTCAGGAAGCAGAGCCTCGAGCCACAGAGGGGCTGAAGGGGGCACAGAAACCCTGCCAGCGGGTCGCTGCGGCACAGCGGGAGGAGCCGGCCACTCTACCCTGCGGTCCCCGGCCTGTCCCCAGCTCAGGCCCTGCCCTGTCCTGGCTCTTTTTCCACTTGGGAACACATCAAAGAGTCCCCCGTGGGCCTCAGAGGGCTGGGTTCCCGGCGGCATTGCTCACGGTGGCCGAGAGGTGCCCACGACTCTCACCCATGACGTGAGGACAAGAGCGGTGTATCTGCTGGAGGGCCTTTCGGCTTAAAGGGCAGGCGACATCACACATGACGACAAGGAGGGCCTGGGGACACTGAGCCAAGTGAACAGCCAGCCACAGAAAGGCAAACGCCCGTGAGTCCCCAGGATGCGCAGGGGCCACCAGGGCTGGGGGCGGGGGACACAAGTGCTCAACACAGCAGTTTCTGTTTGGGAACGTGGAAGTTGAGGACGGCTGGTGGCGCTGGCGGCAGGACGCGAAAGCACTTAATGTCACCCACTGTGCGCTTACCATGGCTAAAATGGCTACTTTGGGGGGATGGGTACCAGGGGTTGAACTCAGGGCCCCCGACCACTGAGCCCCATCCCCAACCCCATTTTGTACTTTATTTAGAAACAGGGTCTCGCTGAGTTGCTTAGGGCCTGGCTTTTGCTGAGGCTGGCTTTGAACTTGCGATCCTCCTGCCTCAGCCTCCTGGCTGCTGGGATGACCGGCGTGGCCACCAGGCCCGACTTTCAGATGGCAACTTTTATGTTAGTGGATTCTGCAACCAAAGTGTGTTTAAGAAGCGTACACTGTCCCCTGGAAGATGACTCCCCTTCAGAGTGCTGCCACCCAGGTGACCCGTCTCCAAGAGCCTGGAAGCAGCTGCTCTTGCGGGCCCCTAGGCACTGCCAGGCCCTGGATGGGGGCAGTGTGCAGGGAGGCAGCCGTGGGGCGCTGTGGCCAGAAGCACCGGGCAGCAAGGGCTGACCGATCCACACAGGGCACACTCGCAGGACAGAGCTCCAGCCCTCTGTGGAGAGGGGTCTGGGGTCACCACCTGTGAAGACACCCAGGGCCCTGCACGCTGGCATCAGAGCCCCCTCGCAGTCCTTGGGCCCATGGTCTTCTTTCTGTCCCTACCACACACCCGGCCAGGTGGGCCTCCAGGGCCTTCCTGGGTGGTCCTGCCACCCCCACCCACCCCTCTAGCCCAGCTGGCTCCAATTCAGCTTCAGGCCTCAGCCCAGAGCTGCCTCCTCAGTCAGCGCCCCAGCCCACCCAGGCACCCGCCCCCCCCTCAGAGCACCCTTCTGCTACTTGTCTCCCGGAGGGCCCCGGACCGGTCAGCACTGAGCCCCGGGCTCTGTGGTGGGGCAGAGAGATCAACTGGCTGGCCACAGGTTGAATCCAGCCACTGAAGCCCTCCTCACAACCCACTGAAGTGGCAGTAAACAGATTTTTTTAAGGCACAAGGACAACAGAAGAGTCCACATTTTAGAATCTAAAGCCAACGTACAAATGGCAATTCCCTTGGCAAGTTCAAGAGCAGGTTTCAGCCAGGTGCAGCGGTGCACACCTGTGATCCCAGCTACTCCTCGGGAGGATCTCAAGTCTGAGCAGAGAGAGAGGGTTCCTAAGTGGTGTTAAAATCACAGGTCACTGTTGGACCAAGCTCCTGCAGACCTGGCTACTCATCAACACGGAGCCATGCATGCGGACATGCCCAGTCACCAAGCTGAAACCACGCTGTCCCTCTCATCCTCCAGTCAGAACTAGAGAGAGAACAGCCAGATTTCTCAAATAGCTCTGTCTCCTCTGGCAAGGTAACAGAGTTCTGTTTGAATGGCTGCACACAAGGTGACCTGAAGTAACCTAGGGGAGCAATCACCGCCTCCTTTCAAGGGAAGCCACCAGAAATGACCCATCTGCCCTGCAGTCCATCTCTGCCTCCTTCAAGCCCACCCATGGAGCCAGCCTCCTTGGCTTAGGCCATTGGAGCACTTGCTCATTTTAGGAAATGAACTGTAATTCAGTTCTAGAACCAAAAATAAAACCAATCGAGCCGGGTGCAGTGGCGCACACCTGTAATCCCAGCAGCTCTGGAGGCTGAGGCAGGAGGATCTGAGTTTAAAGCCAGCCTCGGCAACAGTGAGGCACTAAGCCACTCAGTGAGTCCCTGTCTCTAAATAAAATACAAATAGGGCGAGGGTGTGGCTCAGTGGTCAAATGCCCCCGAGTTCAATCCTCTATACCAAAAAAAAACAAAACCAAAAGCCAACAAGATCTCTGAATTGTAATCTTGTCTTTTGACTGGTGGGGAGGCGAGGCCACATAGCCCAGGGTGCAAGGAGGTCCCACTGGGAGCCATCCAGTGTGGGGAGCCAGTCTGAAGGATTCGCTGAGTCGGAGAGGCTCTGATGTCACTACACCTCATAGTGACCCGGACATTGCCCAGGTCCCAGGAGTTTAAGGACACATCTTCAACGTAGGCACCCCATGGATTGAGCTACGCTCACCTGTTCCTTTGTGATATTGCCCCTTTGTCCTGTCTGGGACAGAATGGTCCATGGAAACACCCTTTGTGTGTCCCCTTCTCTTGCTCTGCCCTTGGGCGTGGCCTTCCTAGATGTCAGTCAACCTGCTGACAGCAGACGTCACAAGCCAGACTCAGCCCCTGACACCTGACCCCTGGCCTCATTTGAAAGGCTGCTCCTCAATAAAAGGGCTCATCACACCCGGGCTCCCTTGAGCTTTCTGCAGACCCTCAAGGTCAGAGGAGCCGTCATGAGAGGCCGAAGAAAAGGTATCTCTGTTTCCGTGTGGTTATTTCATGCACCCAGTTCACCTGGAGTGACCCTGAGTGTTTTAGGCATGAGGAACGCGACAATCCAGGTTGACAGCTGGGGCAGAGCCCCTTCCTCTTGGGAGTTGTGAGCGAGCCCATCCTTGAAATGCCTGGCCCAGAGGGACCTACCTGCCATTGCTCATGAGGCTGCACAGTGCCACAGAGTCCCACCCCACCCTTGGGAGCTGAAATGACATTGCCCAGAGGGAGGCTCAGGCTTTGCAGCTGGCACCACCTGGTCCCCACAGAGAGACTCCAGCACTTCCCCCACATGCACGTCTGCAGGCCCTTTGAGAAGAGGGATGGGGGCCTTTCAGGGCAGCAGGAAGACCAGCGAACAGGGCTAACAGCCTGCTCTGGAACCTCCTGAGAGGCCCCAGGCCCTTTTCCAGGCAGTCCCAATGGTCAAGCAAAGAGCCCAACCCGACTTTCCCGTCAGCCAGGCTTCCCTAGGGTCACCCTGTCCTGCCAGTCTCCCTCCTATCCAATGCAGGCAGGAGACCCTTTGCAGCAGCCACCCTGCTACCATCAGCTTACCATCTCTGTTCAAGCACTCCTCCTGCTTCTCCTGGCACATCTCCAGACAGGGAGGGGGCAACAGGGTTGTCTTCAGGGGTCTGGCCGGAGACAGGGATGATGCGCGTTACACCGCTGGAACCCAGGGCCTCCAGCACTCACCAGGGAGCAACCCCACCCCTACTGCTGCCTTTTAAGGTGAAAGTAGAGAGGTTGAAATTGAGCAGCGGTAAGCCAGCCAAGGCCACCAATCCATTACCTGGACCTACGTCGGGAGCTCATGATCTGGCCTGCCTGTGCATAAGGCAGTCACTCACCGTCCAGCCAATGGGACAGTTTCAAGAGACAGTCCCAGAAAGTGTCTCATGGGAGCTGGGATTGTGACTCCATGACAAAGTGCTCACCTAGTACATGTGATGTCCTGGGTTCGATCCTCAGCATCACATAGAAAACAAAGGTATTGTGTCCCCCTACAACTAAAACAATATTAAAAAAAAAAAGTCTCTCACTGGAATTTCTGTTGGTCTGGCTAATGAATGAGATTTTACTGAAAATCTGTCAAAACTCAAAACGAGGAGTGGCACACGCCTGTAATCCCAGTGGCTCAGGAGGCTGAGACAGGAGGATCCTGAGTTCAAAGCCAGCCTCAGCAAAAGTGAGGCACTAAGCAACTCAGTGAGACCCTGTCTCTAAATAAAACACAAAACAGGGCTGGGGATGGGGCTCAGTGGTCAAGTGCCCCAAGTTCAATCCCAGTACCCTCCCCCCACCAAAAAAACCCTCAACATTACAGGGCACAGTGGTGTACAACTATAATCCCAGCAAATCAGGAGGCTGAGATAGGAGGACCACAAGTTCAAGACCAGCCTGGGCAACTTAACAAGACTGTCTCAAAAACAAGAAAGTTTTAAAAAGCCCCACATCATAGACTCTACTCTTAGTTTTTATCTAACATCCCCTTGTACAATTTAAGATACAAGCTTTGTGCCATTTACTTTACACCCACAATACATTACTCCGGATGCCTGAGAGAACCTAGAGTTTTAAGTACACTTTCATTCAGTTACCATCCAAGAAACCACACGGATTCCACGTAACTCGTCATTTATTAGCACTGGTTCTGTTGGACGTAATGGGTTTCCAGTAAAGATGCAGAGGAACTTGAAATGACCAGCATGTGAGCAGCGGGCTCTCACTTCTTCCACTCATTCTTGTCATAGTCCCACTTGGCGGAGAAGCCCTGGATGGGGCTGACCTTCATATCCAGCATCCTCTTGGTCTGCATGGCCACCCACTCTTCATCAAAGGTGTGCGGGATGGGGCCGTACACTGCGGTTCAAAACCACTGTATGAGGACGACTGTCCTCACAGGCTGCCCACCCAGTGCCTCACAGTGGTTAGGTCCCCTTTCAGGCCACTAGCACAAAGCCACTCTCCACTCCACTCTACTCTCACCCAAAGGTTGTGCTTCTGGGCACTGACAAGGCCTGATGTTTTTAAAATCATTCCTGTTTACAAAAGGTCAGCAGTAAGATCATTAAACTGGAGCACATCTCCACAGGCATGGGCAGCAAGGACCCCAGGCTAGCACAAGGCACTCGGGGCCGATGGCACCGGGAAGACCAGACAAGGCTGGTGTGCCATTAACCACATCCCCACTCAAACCTGAAGCACAGGAATGCACACTCAAAAGGCAGAAGCTGCCTTAGAGTGGGCCCCCATGGAGCCTGCGGGAGGGGGCCTGAGGCCCGGGCTACAGCTGAGGTGCAGCACCACGACCCAGGCAGCTGCCAGGACCAGCGCCTGCCAGGCACCTCCGGACACCTGGCTGGTGAGCCATCGAGCTGCCACTGAGAGGTGGTGGCATGCTGCTCAAAGCAGCAAGTACTCGCTCACACAGGACGTGCAACTATGAAGGGTGACTCCAGCTTCAAACCAACCTCCTACCACTTCAATGTCCCCAGACCCCCAACACCACCCTGGGATAGACCCTGGAACGGAAGTGCCCACCTCTGGCTCCAAGGCAGTGTGCAGGTCCTGCCAGCACACTCCTGGGCACTGCGGGTGGGGGCTGCCCTGGGCGCAACACTGTACTCACCGTAGCGCTTCTCCCAGATCAGAATGAGGGCGGTGAAGCCGATGAAGAACATGGCTGCGCCCACCACAGTCTTCCACTCGTTGGTGCCCCTGTTCATCTCAGCAAAGCTCTCGTTGAACTGAATACGATACACTGGGACAGAAGGAAGAGCCATTTGCAGGCATAAAGAGCCTGAAGTGGCCACATCCCTCCTCCACAGGCTCACCCCCTCCCCATGGCACAGCCAAGGGAGGAAACAAGGAGCCGAAGATGATGGCGCAGCCTTGGCCCTAACACCCCTGCGTGTGCACACACGCCCTCACAACAGCACCTGAGGGGAGGAGGGACGAAGGGATGACGTTTCCTTTGGATCCATGTGAGGGTCTGCTCTGTCACATTCTTTCCAGGCCCCTTTCATAAGGAACAGAGGCTTGTAGGGGTCTTCTTGCCACAATTTACAGTTAAGCTAAGTCTTACCCACCATGTCTACTCTGAAGCTGCAGCTACCCCCTCCAGCCCTCCCCAGGGAGCTGGGGCCCCAGGACAGTCAGCGAGCACCCAGCAGTGCTCAATAAGCAATCCACGCCACGCGCTGCCCGGTGCTGCTGGGTGTGCCAGCCTGCCCTTTGATACCCACACTCAACTTTCTCGTCCCTGGTCAGGTTGCTCCAGGAGGCCTTCTCCTTCTCCTTCAGGGCCTTCTGGCTGGCGGACAGCTGCCTGACATGGGCCACGTCAGGCAAGGGGTAGTCACGCCGGTCAACATAACTGGGCAGAGCAAAGTCATCGCTCTTCACCACGCTCCCTGGAAGCACATGGGGTGGACATCTGGATGAGAACGGTGGCCGGTGGTGAAGTGGAAGCATGATACACAGCATGAACCCTGGCACCACTTCATTCAACCGCTAATGGACCCTGGCACCACTTCCTGTAGCGGTTATCACAAGAGCTGGACAGGGTTCCCTGCCTGGATGGGAGAATGGATCCAGGACAGCCCTACTGCAAGGGATTCAAACTGATAAGAACAAAGGCAACATGAAAGGCAGAAGAACAAGCGTTCCAAGTTCAGAAACCTAGGCACAGGAAAAGGGGCCATGGCAGCAGCATTATGGGGATCACTGTGCCCAACTGAGGACTGGCTCAGAAGTTGCGCCAACCCTTTAGAAAGGGTATCAGAGTCTCCTGTTCATTCTTCACCAACTTACCAAGCACCTACTGCCTGCTAAGTGTGGCTCTAGATGTATGGGATTGCCAGTGAGCCAATCAAAGACCTCATTCTAGAAGTGGGGACAAACAATACAAATTGTGTAAACTACATGACAGGAATGCTCCTGTGCAGGAGACAGGCCATGGCACTAAGTGAATGAAGCGGTCCTAGAACCACAGGCACAGGAATCAAGCACTCAGTGGGTCACAGAAAGGCTGGTGCTGTTTTGTTTTCCTTTTGAAAAATGTAAATCATGTATACACATGAATCACATGTGTGCAACTAAATAGGCAAAAACTTCTGGCTGGGTAAAACCTAGCTATCGCAAGTGGGAGGAGGAGAGATCGGTCTGCAGACCCCTCACTCTGCTTAAAATGCGCCTGTACTGTGTGTTGCAGGCACAGCGCAGAACAGAAGAAGAAGCTGTTTTCACTTCAGAATCCCCTCTGACAGCGCTTCTCCAGTTCTGTTCTGCTGCAAGATCAATGTATGTCCCAAACTGGTCTGGAGAGACAGAGCCCTGAAAAAAATGCTCTCCCTCCACCAACTCAGCCACATGGTTAGAGGCTCCCAAGTCACACAGTCGTGCAATAAGACACTGAGCCTTGAGCAACAGTGCAGCTCCTCCAGGTGTTGATCCCAAGCCAGCAGACCACCGGCACACTTACATAAATGCACTTGCCCCCACCCCAAAAGGATCTGGAGTGAAAATGGCCAGAACTAGTTCCCAATTAAAACAAGCAGACTAGAAAGCTTACCAAGTTCAGCACGCCCCCAACCAAAGTCTCTAGCTGTTAAGAGTTATTGAAGAGATACAAACTGGACCGATGAGAATGTTCTAGATTCAACAGCAGAAACAATGGCACCTATCAGTGAACGGTCTAAAGACCAGTTTAACTGGATGAATATGTCAGTGAACTACAACTCATAAAGCTGTTATAAAGACATAAAGTCTCATAGCCTTGGAGCACACTAGCCATAAAACAGCATATTTTAAAACAAGAACAGCCAACTGACAATCTCCTGGGCTCTTCAGAGCCTTGGGCCTGATTCCCCAGTAAATGAAAGAGGAAAGCAAAGGCTGAAACACCATTCTTTTTTTAAAAAAACGGATAGAAAAGCAAAAGGATTCCACATTCTAAAGAATTTCTGTGTTCCTGTCCTCAACCAGGATGGGTCTCTGCAGGAGATCTGGAGGAGCTGAGCTCCCTCCACTCCAGCTGTGAGCGACAACTGGTTATATGCCAGGCACAGAACTAACCTCTCTATATATTTCAGGTGAGATTCTTAAATTTAAACTTAAGTAGCTAGTCACGATAGAAATAGGATTCCAACCCAGCTCAGGTGGACATCCAAGCTCTTTTGCTTCCAGTGCCTCTACTGTGTAAACAGAAGTCGGGGTAGGGGGGTCACTAAAGTCAGATGTAGTGAGACCTTTTGAAAGGGGTAGAACTGGAACCTGAAAAACCAGAAAGGAAAATGGGGAAATAACAACATAAGCAAGGACCCCCCACTAATATTTAACATGATTCATAAATAGACCTCAATATAATCCCTGCTGAAGTATCCATATCCCCCTGCAGTCCAGCAACTCCAAGACCAAGATCATAAGCATCCCTGAAACCCCAGCACAGGGCCTGGTACACAGCAGGAGCAAAATAATGGGCTCAGCCCATTTTAAAGGAAAGTCAGACTTACCATGTGCTCGTGCACACACAGAGGTGGAAATGGCTCGCTTGCCGATTAGGCTAAAGACCCTGGTAGCCAACATTCTGGAAGAAAAAAAAAAACATATACCTTCTCTATGAGTGAGAACATTCACACATTAGGGATAAGCCATCTTTTTGCTCCAGGGCACTTTGGAAGTGAATCCAATTCATTTTTTTTTTTTTTTTGCCTCTATCCAACATAATGATCCATTCTCTGTAAAATGATCCTAATTCACAAAGTAACATGAAGTATTTTTGGTAGTACATTTTTACAGAGCTCCATGATAAACCCAAGTGCCATAACATATACTTGTTCTGGGAAATTAATAGAAAATCAGGCTTCTTAAAATATGAGAAGAAAAAAATTAAAAATAACTGGAAATGCTGCAAGACAGTCATGTGCTGTGCTACCAAGGCAAGCTCGGTCTCTGGGGGAAAGGTAGCGCTCACAGGGAATGGCTCAGGCCCGCAATCGAGCAGTCCCGAAAAACCTCCCGGTGCACGGATCGCAGCGGGCAGAGACGCCAAACGTGGCCCTGGCCCGCTTCCAGCCCTGCGGACCACGGACGACCTCGATGACCCGCTCCCGGGGCCCTGGACTCGGGCCCACCTACACGGCTCCGTCGCATCCACGCTGCACCTGCGCTCGTCCTGCAGGGCGACCAGAAGGCTCGCGGAGCCCTTGAAAATGTCGCCCCAGGGCAAAGAAACCGGCGTGACGTCAGGACCCAGCCCGCCGCTCGCGGAGCCCGGCGGGGAGGGCAGCGCCGGAGGCCACCGCGTCACCCGGGGTCGCGCGGACGTGGAGAAGGAAGCGGCCGAGGCCGCAGGGCAGCGGGCCCTCCTCCCCGCGGCCCGCGCCTCGCAGCGGGCGCCCCAAGGTCAGAGCCCAAGGCCCGCGCGCCAGGCGGCGGAGAGGCGGGTGCGGCCCGGCCGGGCGCTCCGGGCCCGCACCGAGGCCGCCGCCGGAGGGACCCCGAGCCCACAGCCCCGCGGACAGGCCTCAATGTCACCGCGCCCCAGTCTGCCCGCCGTCCCACGCGGGCGCCGGCTGCCGGCCGAGGCGCGCAGGCCCTCGGACCCACGACCCCACGAGCCACCCGGCTCGCGGCCCAGCGCCGGCCGCCCCACACTCACCTGCGCCGCCGCGACCGCCGCGACCGCCCTCTGCGCCCCGGCTGCCCGTGACCGGAAGACCGAGGCCCTGGCCGGAAGAGCGAGCCACACCGCGGGGCACCACGGGAACAGAGAAGCCGCGCCCGCGCCCGGCTGCGCGAAGGCAGCAGCGCCGCGATCGTCGCGACGTTCGCGGCGCTGCTTTCCGGCAGGCGCAGGCGAGGCCGCTTTCCGGCGGGCCCGCGAGGAGGGCGAGCCGCGTCGGGGCGGCGGCCGGTGAGGGGCGGAAGCGGCCGGCCTGTGGGGCCGCCATCCCGCGTCCGCGCCGGGGGTCGCCGCCGCCTCGTCCTGCCTGTCGGCGGAGGGCCGCGCGGCCGGCCGCGGTCCGGGCCCGCGGGGCCGCCGGGCTCAGCATGCCCGGGGTGAAGCTGACCACCCAGGCCTACTGCAAGATGCTGCTGCACGGCGCCAAGTACCCGCACTGCGCCGTCAACGGGCTGCTGGTGGCCGAGAAGCAGAAGCCGCGCAAGGAGCACCTGCCGCTGGGCGGCCCGGGCGCCCCCCACACCCTCTTCGTGGACTGCATCCCCCTCTTCCACGGCACGCTGGCCCTGGCGCCCATGCTGGAGGTGGCCCTCACCCTGGTAAGCGCGGGAAGGCCGCGAGTCCCCCGGCGCTCCGCGGGCCCGTCGGGTGTCGCCGGCGCCCTGGCAGGTGGGCGCCCCGGCGCCGCGAGCAGAGGGCGGCGCTGGCACCTCGGGCCTTGCCCCCCCCGGTGGGTGCCTGCGCCCTGGGCCAGGAGGACGAGTGCCCGTGGTGGCGGCGACTTGCCTAGAATGCCCCCGAGGGTTTAAAGCTAAAGGGGTTTTGTGGCGTGAAGCAGGGGCACAGGCAGCCCCGGCGCCGGGCTCTGGGTCTCTGCGTGCGGAGCTGGTCGGGTGGGCACCAGGGCCGCGGTGCCGGAAGCTCGCCCCGGCTGGCCTCAGGTCGCAGCTTTCGGGTACCGGGATGAACCGAGGGGAGAACGTCTACACGTCCCGTCGAGTTGTGGGAACTCGCAGGGGAAGTGAACTCTAGCCTCAACCCGCCCACCCAGCCGAGGTGCTGCTTTTCCTGTACCGTGAACTCTGATGCCAACACAGGCCAGTGAATTGACGCCCGAGGAAAAGTTCGAGAAGGTGTAGATAGGAGTCCTTACCTATGCAAGTAAAATGGGTCCCTTTCTTAGTTTACCTAATTATGACACCAAAGCAAATTCCTGGCAAGCATGAGGTGCCTTCCACGCCATCATCCTAAGGTTACTGGGCACAGCTTTGAGGCTGTGAAACTGAGTCATCATTTCTTCCTATCATTTCTGAGCAGGAGATGGAAAAGTTGAGGATATTTATAAACTCAGCCATTTCGGTTCCTGAAGAAATGTGTTATGGGTACTTAAAACATCTCTGGAGAACACAAGTGCATGTGTTAATCTAGACCTTTCTAACCAGCTGTCTTAATTGTTCTGTTATCGAGGTAATTGCAGGCTGATTGGATCTTGAGATGCTTCAACTTGCAAGGTTTCAGCTTCAGCAATAGCGGTCATGTGTAGGGTTATGCAGTCCAACACAAATGTGTTTTGCGGCTCTACTTTGTACCAGGCCTGTGCTGGGGAGGCATATGGCTGCCGGTCAGGGCAGTATTCGCTTAGTACAAACTGACAAGTACTACACCAAAGAAGAAATGCCCCAGGTAGAACTAAATAAAGGGAGAGATTCGAGAGAGAAGTCAGCGGAGTCAGGACAGTCAGGCAGCCCTGAGACAGGGACAAGCAATAGTGGACCAGGCCTGGCAGACCCAGGCAGGGAAGGGAGTGGATTTGGGGCAGAAGGACCAATGTGATCATTGGTCTGTTGGATGACTGGTGGCACTCGTTGAATTTGACATGCTCACATGTCAAATTACCCTTGTACTGTCCGGTAAAATGGGCCTGGAGCTCTGGGCAGCAGATGGTCTTTGTGAGCCAGGAGCCTCACAGTGCCTGAGGCCGTGAGGTCTTATGCTGTGAGAAGCCTGGCCTCACTTTTGTGGGGTGGGCAGAGGAGGACCCAGAAGGTCAGAGGAAAGTCCTGTCTTAAGAACTGGAACTTCACGGGGGATGTCCAGTGACAATTAGGAATTCTTCAGCACGGGGCTGGGCTTGTGGCCCAGCGCCCTCACCTAGCACATGCGAGGCCCTGGGTTCAATCCTCAGCACCACATATAAATAAATAAAATAAAGATATTGTGTTCAGCTACAACTAAAAAACAAATAAATATTTTTTAAAAAAAGGTTACATTCCCGTTCTGGTGTGCGGATTCAGTACCTGAGAGAACTGAGCATAGTAACGTAAACAACCATTTGAGTCACCTTCACTGAAACCTTCCCCAAGGAGCAGGGCTGCCTCCCAAGCCACTTAGCTGGGGAAGAAGCTGCTCAAAGAGGGCCTCGACTCTCAAGCCCAGCCACTTGTGTCGCATGCATGTATAGATATCGCCTGCAGGGCCCCTTTGATCCTACTTCCCAGCCTGTCGCTCTCTGGCTGCAGACTGCCAGTCCAGGTGCTCCTTTCATTGTGAGAGTTTCCTCTCTGGCAGCATCATGTCCAAGTTAGACTTCCTGCAGTGACCTCCTCTCAGTCAGAGACCGCAGGTTTTGTCCTCTGAATAGTGGTTGTTTATGCTGATTTTTCTTATGTTCTCCAAAACTTTGGGGCATAGCTTCAGCAGTTGACAGATATGAAAAAGATGCCGGTCCAGTACAGATGAGGTGCTTCTCAGGAGTCATGGAGGAAAACCCAGTTTCACCCCATTCAAAATTTTTATGTTAAAATTAAGCCATTTAAATTTATATTATTTACTTTTTGACCAAGTGACCATATAGCCTAAAAGCCATGAAGAGTGTCAGGTTTTGGAGCTATGGTTTATCAGCGTATTTGCTATAGGAGACGAATTTTGGATTAAAGCAGCTAAATCGGTGCAACTGTTTTATGAACACAGCCATAATCTCATGGCTCTTTCTTCTCTTTGTTTTGTTTTTTCCTTTCCTGCCTTCCTTCCAGTACTGGGAATGGAACCCAGGGCCTTGTGCATGCCTGGCAAGTGCCCTACCATTGAGTGACATCCCCAGCCCCCTTTTTCCCTTTGAGGTGGAATCTTACTAAGCTGCCCAGGCCGGCCTTGAACTTTTCATCCATGCAGCTCTTTCCTGATCCACGTGGAATTATTTTTGATAAGTGGGTAAGACTGACGAAATGCAGTCCATCAGAGGGCAACATTAGATTCCTTTGAAAGGCTTTTCATTATAATTTTCCATTTTTAAAAAATCCTGGTTTTTATTTTTTTAAGTACTTGTGCCTGTTATTTATCCTTATGGCTCTTTGACGTAGGTAGTGAAAGAATTATTTCTAATGGCAAAAACCGATAAAATGTGAGTAGGAAAACTCACATCAACCTGCTGTTTCTCTAAGCTCTCTATCCGTTCCCCTCACTTTCATTTCTGCCTCTGGGGCAGCTCTCTGTGGTTTCTCACTGTTGCCAAGGGCTGAGGCCAGAACTCTTCTGCTGCTTCCCCGTGCTCCTGCTCTGTGCTGCTGTGCTCAGCTGCTGTTGTCCAGCTCTCCACTCCCTGTGCAGCTCCAGGATTTGTGTGCTGGCTGCTCCAAGTCCCCTTTTCAGTACTTCGCCCTTCCTCCCCATCCCATTTACCTCCTAGCACATGCGAGGCCCTGGGTTCAATCCTCAGCTCTTTTCTTTTAGATGGAGGTCCTTTTCATCCCCAAAATAGATGGGTGGCCTTGAGGTGCTCTCGAATTTAAGACCCACAGCCCCGCTACTCCTGAGCGCCAGGGCCTGCTGTCCTACACACAGGAGGGCCTCACAGTTACCTCCACTTGGTGGATATGGTGCCCCCAGAGTGGCTGTCTTGCCAGGACCTGGCTTTTCTATTCGATAGTTACTGTATAGTTACCTGGCACAGGTGACAGAGCTCAGAAGATTAGAGTTACTCATGTGCAAAGCATGAGCAAGCTTGCAGAGAGAACATTTTCTCTGTGCAGGGTCTAATGAAGGGGTTGGTCTAGAGCAGGCGCATGCCAAGGTGCAAGTGTCCTTTCCCTTTGAGAAGTGAAGTACCCGAGTGATTGGCACTGTATTCAGGATCAGTTTTACTAAACTGACAAGTTTCACAGAACTTTAAATTTGCTCTGAACTTGTATTTTCATTTTAAGTTTTCATAAGATGCATGACAGAGGCATGAGGTATCCTACATCAAGGCCAGGAAGGGAGAAGCACAGTCATTGGGAGCAGAGATGGAGCAAACAGTTACACCTTGTCTTGCACCATGTGGGAAGGAACAAGTTCCCTCATGTAGGCTGCCACTTACACCCACCCCAGCTCTTCCTGGATGAGCCCTTCGGTTCCAGGGTCACCCCAGGCTGGCCTGCCCCACCTCCACCTGTCCAGCTCGCTCCTCACACCAGCTCCCTCATTGCAAGCCACTCACCTGATGTCTAGTCCACATTCTAGGCTACCAGGGAAAACGGTTCCCTTTTTTGGTACTGGGGATTGAGCCCGGGGTGCTTAACCACTCAGCTGTATCCCCAGCGCACCCACCACCCCTGCTTTTTAGTTGTAGATGGACACAGTACCTTTGTTTTCTTTATTTTATGTGGTGCTAAGGATCAAACCTTGTGCCTCACACATGCCAGGCAAGCACTTCATCACTTAGCCACAGCCCCAGCCCCGACCCTTTGAATTTGTATTTTGGGACTGTCTCATTAAGTTACTGAGACTAGCTTCAAACTTATAATCCTCCTGCCTTGGCTGCCTAAGTTGCTGGGATTTCAGGCCTGGGCCACCATGCCCAGCTAACACTTCCCCTATCCTTAAAACTTACCCTACTTCTGTGATCTCTGATGGCTTAGCCCATTTTCTATCTCAGTCATCAGCATCTAAGTCGTTGACTAGGTTATTGTTTGGGTCATTGAAAAGTTCTCGAAGCCAAGCCAGAGCCATTGTGACCTGACTTCAAGAGCTCTAGATGTTCCAGGTCATGACATTGTTTTTCTGCTAGAATTTGGATGGACTTTTGTTGGGGTATTTCACATAGGAATTTGCGTTCTGCAGGGAGAATGTAGGCTGGGGTGTGTGCTGTATTTGTTGCAGGAGCCCTCGTCTGTGTCAGCCCTGTCTCTGTTCTGAGGCCATACAGGGTGATATGTATTTGTGAGGGGCGGGGTAAGGGGGCAAGTCTGGAGCCTTTGCCTCATCCGAGGAAAGGGACTGTGCATTAAAGACTGCTGCCGGGGGTCCTCGGGATGTTGTCATCAGCAAAGGCATTTTTCACACCCTTAGAGTGAATGTAGCTCAGCTGTGGTCGGCGGAATAAGACCCCCCTCCAAAAGAGGCCCACATTCTAATCTCCAGGCCTCACATGGCTAACAGGACTTCACAGGCAGGATTAAGGAAAGGGCCACCGGGTAGAGAGATTATCCTGGATTCTCCACGGAAGCCCACAAGGGCCCTTACAAGGGGAGAGCAGGAGGTCAAATGAAGGTGGAGGCAGAAGGCACTGGTGTGGCCATGAGCCCAGGAGTGTGGGCACCTGCCAAAAACAGGGTCCCCAGGCCTGCTCACCTGTTCCAGACTTCTGACCTGTAAGATAAAAAATGTGTGCTGTTCTAAGCCACTAGGTTTGGGTACTTTGCTCCAGGGCAGTAGGGAAATAAAGGGTAACCAACTGACCTGGAAATAAGGACAGCCTGCCCTGGAGAGGTGGGCAGAGGCAAGGGTCACCTCCAGTGAGGACATACTCCAGAGGCCAGCTTTGATTGAAAACAGCCTGGTGCACTCCGCCAAAGGGCCAGCTCATTGTGCAGGTTTGAGTTCAGGGAACACGGCCAAATCCCAAATTTAGAGTGAGGCCCTTGATGCTACATTGAGATAAGTTTGAGGGAAAAAATAGAAGAAATTGTTCTAAGCAGCAAGAGAGTTTCTAGAACCTATTCCCTTAAGAGGCAACAGAGACAGATGTGCTTAGTTAGGAGTGATTTGCAGCACTGTCTCGGTGGTGGAGCCATTCTAAATATTCTGGGCACATTACCCTGGTCTTCTGGGTGGATGACCAGAATGTCCAGTCGGTTCAGGGAGCCCTGGTTTTGACCCAATATGGTAATCTGTGAGCTCATAGGAGACCAGAAGTGTTCTCGTCCTTGTTCGAGCCAGGGGCCCGTAGACCAGATCTGTCATATAGTGTCTGCTTTTGGTCATGAGGCAGACTGGGTAGGGACCCAGAATTGAGGAAATGGCATTAGGGTCACGTTTATACAGACACATATTTTTAACCAGTTAATTCTCTTAAAAAAAAAAAAAAAGAGAGAGGTATCCATCTTATTTCCTCATCTGCAGAACAAAAATAGCATTTATCACAATATATTTAAAGTGCCATTATGGCAAAGCCAGATGACCTTTTGTAGTTTTTAATAATGGCATTAGACCTGAGGCTGAATCTGACAAGAGAAGAGCCATGTATTAGAACAGAGCAGAGCAGGGTATGGGGCACACGCCTGTCATCCCAGTGGCTCGAGAAGCTGAGGCAGGAGGAGCGTGAGTTCAAAGCCAACCTCAGCAAAAGCGAGGTGCTAAACAACTCAGTGAGACCCGGTCTCTAAATAAAGTACAAAATAGGGCTGGGCATGTGGCTAAGTAGACTAGAGCCCCTGAGTTCAATCCCTAATACCCAAGAGACCAAAAAAAAAAAAAAAAAAAGAACAGAGGCGGGCCACAGTGGCTCACACCTGTCCTCTCAGCAGCTGGGAGGCTGAGGCAGGGGGATCACGAATTCAAAGCCAGCCTCAACTTGGCGAGGCCCTAAGCAACTCAGCAAGACCCTGTCTCTAAATAAAATATAAAATAGGGCTGGGGATGTGGCCCAGTGGTTAAGCGCCCCTGGGTTCAATCCCTGGTACCAAAAACAATAACAACAACAGGGAAAAAAAAACAGAACAGAAACTTCAAAGTCTTCCAGGCTTCCATTTGTAAGAGCACACTGCCAGGACTTGGTGTGTGTGCTTGTGCCCGCTGCCTGCCCATGTGCCCCATGCCCAGTGCAAGGCATCTCTCCGTGTGGCTGAGTGCTGGGATCTGGGTCCTGGGCCTCTGAGCTTTAGTTCCCTCCGCTATGAAGGGCTGTTTAGGTGATGGCAAGGCCTGTGCTTGCCCCAGAATGCCCACTACTGTGTATCATAAGAGAAGGTGAGTAGCTCCCCACGGTGCTGCAACCACCCAGGGCCTGTCAACAAGGGGTCTCCCTCCAGCAAGCCCAGTGGCCCTCTAGCCAGCACAGCGCACTGTCGGAGGCCCTCTTCCTTCTGTCCCCCTGGCCTCTGTGATTTGGTTTTTGTTTGTGTTTGAGACATGGTCTTGCTAAGTTGTCCTGGCTGACCTCAAGCATGGGAGCCTTCTGCTCAGCCTCCTAAGAGCTCACGGCACCACCAGGCCAGCTTGAGACTTGGTTTTTCCATCTCACCGTCGTGGCCTTTCTTCTGGGGAGAAGGGTGCCAGGATTATGTCATGTCTTGTCCCAGCACTTAAGGGAGGGTCTCCTGTGGTTATTGAGATTCTACATTTAAGTGAAAGTCATTCATCTTCCCAATTTGTGCTCCTCTTTCAGATTGATTCATGGTGCAAAGATAATAGCTACGTGATTGCTGGTTATTATCAAGCTAATGAACGAGTGAAGGACGCCAGGTATGTGGTACAACCCCAGCAGGCTGGCCAGGCAGTGCTGGCAGGAGCCTGCTGTGGAGGCACAGGCTCCAGTGTGCAGTCAGAGCTGTGCCCCCCACCCTCCGTGTGTGTTGATGGTGTGTGAAGGTCAGTCGCTGCCGTGCAGATGCTTCCAAACAACAGAAGTCATAAACATTTAGATTAACTCTGGGATTCTGTGTCCTGTCGTCTTTGTTTTGCTTGGAGGTATTCGCTCAGTGGAAGCAGTCAGGGGCCCGGCTTTCTGTTGCCTGCAGCCTGCTGCCTCCCAAGTCCAAGCCAGGAGAGGGATGAACAGGCAGCTCTAGGCTTGGGCGCTTGGGTCTGGTGCTATGATGGACATGTGGTCTTTGCTGCCCTAATTGTCTCCTAGCTCCTTTTAACCAGAGATTTCCCCATCAGCGTTCTCACTCACCTGAGAAGTCAACTGTCTGCATGGGCCTGGGTCCTGAGAGAAAACAGGGGACACATTCCTACCTGAGCTGCCTCTAAAGGGGTGGGCTGTACCTAGGAGAACTCACAATAGAACATGTGTTGACAAACCTAGCCACAAGAGGTGTCACTGTCCCTTCTCCTCCAAGGTCTGTAAGAAAGGAGCTGGGTAATGCCGTTTGGCTAAGGGATGTGGCCAGCAGCCAGCTAGGTTTGTGCTTGGGCCACACACAGATCTGACATCTCTCTTCTCTGATGGCCTCCATAGGCTTCCTTTGGCTGAAGCCAGGGGCGCCTGGAAAGTGTCCCCACAGTATGCAATGGGATTTCCTGCCTTGTCAGATACAGCTGACAGACCCAGAGTCCAGAGACTCGGATGCATTGAAGGCCTCTGGAGCGGGGTCCACTTTTGCCATAGGGTGCCCTCAAAAGCACTCTGGAAGTAATTCAGAAAGCTAGCGACCAAGCTTGCCCACCTGTGAGGCACAGCAGTTCTGGAGAGGCTTAACCATGTGGCCCTCCGTGGACTGGGTCCTGGCACAGCACCAGGGGAGGTGGATGATCAGAAAGATGCGGGCTCATGTGGAGTCTGACCAGACCCCTGCTGGTGGCTTAGAACACAGAGGCACCTGGGCACATGAACTTGCCAGCTCTCCCAGCCTCTGCTCTTCCCTGAGCCCAGTGCCTCTCCTCTTGCTTCAGGGCATCCCTCGTGGACCTCAGTCCTTCTGGGACCTCCTTTGTGATTTCATCCTCCCTCTGTGTTGGTGACTCTGTCTGCTTGTCCATCCATGAGTGAGCACCCCCTTAGGACCATGTCCATTTTGGTCCTTGTCTCATGGAAAGATTGACAAGGTGTGGACCCCACATAGGCCAGCTCCATGCTAGGTCAGGTGAAACCCCCGTCCTGCCTGCTGTGGCTAGTTGAGTGTGAAAGTCCTGTGGTGTGGGAGCAGACCCTGGGCCAGGAAGTGAGGAGCACCATGGCAGCAAGAGCCAGGAGGATTCACACGTAGTGGCATCGCCCAGGAAGCCCCAGGGAGGGGCTTCAGGGCAATCTTGGAGACCAGAGGGCCAGAGCGTTTTTGGCCAGGAGACTGCAGGATGAAGACAGGTAGGAGCAAGGCAGGAGTGGGGCAGGACAGCTTGCACCACAAGGAGGGATGTGCCAGGCTATGCAGGTGGGTGGGCTGAACCTGAGGGTTCCCCGTGCTAAAAGCATTTGAACTTTATTCTGTGATTAGTTAGGAGCTGTCCTTGGCCAGGGGCTCGCCTGGACCACACGGTGTCTCCTTTGGCTGCTCCCACAGACGGGAAAGGAGAGTGGGCAAGAGGGATTGTCAGGTAGCATGGATGCCTCCCTGACCCGAGGAGGCCGCGGCCTACATGCCCAGGCTCCCTGGTCCTCTCCTTTGTGCAGGAGAAGTCTGGCTCACAGCCTGTCCTGTCTTATCTTCCTGCTGCTGTCCTGACCGACTTCCAGCTCTGCCTGGAACCACCTTGCCAGGACTGTTTTCTGCCATTTGGCCTCTGGGATTTCTCTGTGCCTCACAAAGTCCCGGCCCCTTCCCGGCACACCTAGGAGGCTTTGCATCCCCAGCCATGTGCTCACCTCCACTGGTCAGGCCCGCCCTCGGGGAGCACTGGAACCTTAGCTGAGGGTGCTGGAGAGGTTAGTGACCCCACAAGTCTCTCCCAGACCTGAGTACACCCACCCCTGCTGTTGCTGGGCTCAGAGGAGGAAGCCTGTGTGGCTGCCCCTTTGGGTCCTCATCGTGTGCAGGTGAAGGGGCTTGGGACAGTAGCTTCACAGAGGCTATGCAACTTGGAAGTCAGGAGCTGGGGTCATGGTCCCTTCACTCTTCCACGCTGCTCACTTTTACCTGAAAATCTTGCTTCTTTTCTAGAAATGTCACCCGGTTAACAGCGTCTCAGGGCATGAGATTTGGAGGCAGAGTTGAATTCAAATCCTAGGCCACTCCTTGGGCTCTGTGGTAGAGCTCTGAGGACAGGGTGAGATAACACGTACCCGTCGAGCCTTGTGTCCGGTTCACAGTGGCCACTGCCCTGTGCTACGATTACTTTTTAAAAGACTGGTTGATGTTTTAATGCTTCCTAAACTAAAATCAGTATGTCAAGGTTTATTCTGTCATCTCATGATTGCCTGTGTTTTGCTTAATAATTAACATTTTATATCATTTTATTGTGTTTGGCGATACTGGGAATTGAACCCAGGGACACTCTGTCACTAAGCCAAACTCCCAGCCTTCGGGAGTTTTTTAAGAGAGGGTCTCATTAAGTGGCCCAGGCTGGCCTTGAACTTGGGATCCGCCTGCCTCAGCCTCCCAACTTGCTGGGATTTCAGGCATGCACCACTGCACTGTACCTGGCATAATTAACATTTCATGTGGGAATGGTTCAGTACCCTGCAGGTTGTCCTGGCCTGGAGAGAATGCTCAAGAAAATGCTTTCAGTTTTAAAATATAGCTGCCAGTTGTGTGTGGCACTGGCTTTGGGCCTCCTGGTGAAGGCACCTAGGCGGGCTCTGCCCTCAGGGTGCCTGCATTTTCTGTGGCAGCTGACTTAGGCAGACCCGTAGAAAACAAATGACTGGTATGAGTGGTACAGTATGGTGGTCTTACATTGAGGAGTGGGCATGGTAGACCAGTACTTGAGAATAAAAAGAATATGACACCAAAAAAGTAAACAAAATAGGCAACCCTTTCAAATACATCGACAGTTCACTAATGTGTGTGTGTGTGTGTGTGTGTGTGTGTGTGTGTGTGTGTGTGTGTGTGTATTTGGGAGGGGGGTGCTGGGAATTGAGCCAGGGCCTTGTGCATGCGAAGTAAACACTCTACCAACTGAGCCGTATCCCTAGCCATCAAAAGTGTAAATTTTAGATTTGAGTCATGGGCATCTGAAATGGCAGTTCTTGTTTTTCACAAATATTTCTTCACTCCCTTCCCAGTAAAAGTCAGGGCTGGCATGACATGCTGAGTGCTCGGGACAAGCTTAGCAGGTCCTGCAGGCCAGCAGGGGCGTGGAGAGCTGCTTGCCGCTTGCCTCGAGCTGCAGAACAGCACTCCCTGCCCCTTCTCACTGAGCTGGGAACTGGCCTGGTGCTGAGTTCCTGCGCACCACAGTGGGCCCCCTGGAAACCTGCCCATAGCTCCCATTTTTTCTTTGTCAGTTGTAGACTTGCTGCATCCCTTCAAATTGAAAGCGGAATAATCAGATGAAATTGTTTCTATAAAATGATATTAATCTGCTTGTTTTAGCCCAGTCACAAGGAAAGGATTATAACTATCATGTATTTCCTTTTTATTATTTTATTCATGGTGCTGTGGGGATTGAACCCATGACCTTGCATGTACTAGGCAAACACTCTACCCCTGAGCTACCCTCAGCCCCTATAGCATGTTTCTTTAAATGAACTCACAGTGTATTTTTATGGTTATTAAGATTCATATATAGCTCAGTCCCTACTCAAGCTGAAACTGTGCAGGGAAAATAAGATACACAAAAAAGAAACTGCCTACAAGCCCCCATGTTGGAACATCTTAGAGCCTCAGAGCCTAAGAGGGAGGGGACCTGACCCAGGCCCGTCTGGCCAGTCTATATGGGGGTGGAGAGATCAGAATTAAATAAGCAGGGCTGGGCCTGGAAGGCCAGATGGGGACAGTGTGAGTAGGGCAGCCTGCAGCCCAGCTCCCAACCCTCCACACCAGGGTCTGTCTTCCCTGTAGGAGAAGCAGCCTGAGCCTGCCCCTGAGAACAGCAGCCGTGAGTGCGCAGGTGAGGGAGCAGCGTCTGCAGGGGCGTGGCCACAACGGGCACCGCACCAGTTCCCTTTAGGAAAGTTGACCCAAGAAATGTTTTCAGGATGTGCTGGACAAGAAGTGCCTAGAAATTGGGGGACAGTCAGAAAGCTGGTGCCACAGCGATGGCCTGAGCTAAAGGGGCAGCAGGGAGAGAGAGGAGGCAGGATCAGGAACAGGGGTAGGCACCCGAAGGCAGCAGCACCAACTGGCGTCGTCCTCAGAGGCTGGAGCCATGAGCAGAGAGAGGTTATGAACACAGCCCCAGGAGAAGGCCAGAGTGGGTGGGCTGTGGGCACGAAGCCCCTCCTGAGACGGGGCAGAAGCATAACTGGAGGTAGCAAGATACCTGGGAGCCACTCCATAATTAGCTCTGTTGATGTGAGGTAGACAGCGTCACTTATCAAGGTTGGGTGGCCAGGGCCAGCACTTGGCAGGCTCGTGGTCTTCCGGAACATGTGGAATGGCTTATGATTTTAAAAACAAATTTTAAGACGACTGGGTTGCCTGCAGCCATGAGATCTCTGTGACTTATTGCAGTAGATGCCCGGTCTGGTGGTGGACAGAGGGAGGGGCTGGCACCACTGGGAGTGCCCAGCAGGGGGTTCCTCTGCTGCTCAGGAAGCTCTCCACCAGGCTCGGGAGCCTTCCTGCTCAGAAGCAGTCCTCCAGCTCCCCCTAGAAGGGCTTGCAGGAGAAGGGAAGCAGGACTGGCTTCGGACAAGGTGCCCATGGTCACCTCCCTGGGGCCAGCAAACAGCCTGTCATCTGCATCATCCTTTCTGTCATTGCTGGTTAGCTCTGAGTGGTGGTGACATGCTTATATGGACATAACAGTGTCAGATGGCATGGACTAGAATGGAGTAGAACTCACTGGCTCTTGTCTGTAGTCCAAACCAGGTTGCGGAGAAGGTGGCCTCCAGGATCGCCGAGGGCTTCAGTGACACTGCTCTCATCATGGTAAGCCGCTTGGCTCTGCTGGCGGGCTGCACCCGTGGAGCATCTCTGTGCATTCCTTGGGTGCCTCTCCCACCCGCTCCTCCAGGGCTGCCGTTACCTCCTGTAGCACCCTCCCCCTGCACTGTGGTTTGGGTACCGCTGCCCACACAGCACAAGGATATCCAGAGAGGGTCTTTTCAGTTCAGGTCCTTACAGTGAGGTCCCCCTGCCACCACCACCTGGAAGCCCGTTAGAAGTGCAGATTCTAGGCCCCACCCAGCCCATGAGTCCAGAACACAGAGTGGAGTGGAGGCAGCAGGCCATGTTCTGGGTGCTTCCAGGTGACTGGTGCCCATGCAGAGGTGAGGACCCTCCTGTTAGGACAGCCAGCACTTCCCTCCCTGGGGAGGAAGGGGTGAGCTGTTTGCAGCCCTGATTCCTGCAGAGTTCTGGGCAGGAGGGAGGGAGAAGTGGTGTCTGTCCTCACGCCTGCCCTGTTCATGCTGTGTCTTTCACCTCGTGCTCAGGTGGACAACACCAGGTTTACGATGGACTGTGTGGCACCCACGATCCATGTGTATGAGCAGCAGGAGAACAGGTGGCGGTGCAGAGACCCACACCAGTGAGTGCCCGTCCCCTTGGGTGCCGCATTCCCCAGCTCCAGGAGGAGTGAGGCTGGGCCCCTGAGGCCTCCAAGCCAAGGGGAGCCTGGGTGGTGCTGCAGTCTTCCTGCCTCTGGTTTCCCAGCATTTCATGTGCAGGGTGCTTTGCGTCCACTCTGTGTGTTTACACTGCCAACTCCCTCCTGTCCTTTATACAACATGGGGGAGGGTGGGGGGGCTGGTCTTCCCCAGACGCTGTTGGAGGCGCCTGCTAGAGGCTGACCTCTCCATGTCTCACCCGCAGTGACTACTGTGAGGATTGGCCCGAGGCGCAGAGGATCTCAGCCTCACTCCTGGACAGCCGGTCCTACGAGACGCTCGTGGATTTCGATAACCACCTGGATGACATTCGGAATGACTGGACAAACCCAGAGATCAACAAAGCTGTTCTGCACCTGTGCTGAGCAGGGGCCACGGTGACCGCTCGAGGGGCATTTCCACTACACTGAAGAAGAAAACCTATTTTTAAAGCAGAGTTGAAGCCTGGGGAGAGCTGAAGTGGCCTGTGCCGTGGAGAGCAGCACACCAGACAGCAGCGTTGCAGGGGAGAGGCCGAGGGAGGCCCAGACTGCCCGGTCCCTGCGGATTCTCTCAGTCATATGTTGCTGTCATCTTACAAATCAGAGCTATTTCTGCTTGTCCAAGATTGTTCCTATTAAACAGTTTTAACTAACCTTTTATAATCTGGAGAGGATACTTTTTAAGGCTTATGAACTATTAAAAAAAAAAAAAAAAGCTCACTTGTTATACTCCAATGTGTGCGTGTGTTTATCCTGCTTGAGCCAGTGTCTGCCAGAGGTCCTGCGGTGAGGCAGAGTGCACAGTGCCGTCCCCAGCTAAGTTTGAGAGCCGGGCTTTGGTGCTCTGGTACTCCAAAGCCCCAGTCCCACAGTGGGAATAACTGACATTGCCAGTCAGCCAGGAACCTCGCAGCCACAGTCACGAAGGGGGAGGAGTCAGGTACAGTGGCACATGCCTGTAATCCTAGCAGCTTGAGAGGCTGAGGCAGGAGGGTTGTGAGTTCAAAGCCAGCTCCACCAAAAGCAAGGCACTAAGCAACTCAGTGAGACCCTGTGTCTAGATAAAATACAAAATAGGGCTGGGATGAGGCTCAGTGATCGAATGCCTCTGAGTTCAGTCCCTGGTACCAATAAAAAAACAGGGAAGAGAGGCTGCACTACAGTTGTCTTAGAAGCAGGAATGGATCCCGTCAGCTGATCTGCGTGGTCAGCCAGGTGATTCCAGGTTTTAAAAATAGGAACTTCTTTTGAACTCAACTCAAAACTTGGGTGGTTATGAGCAGTATCTAATTTTTCAGTTTGGAACATAGGGTCACATTTTCTGACCCCAGCTGAGGAAATTGATAGGGAAGCTTTTTGGTATCATTACATTTTTCCTTTTAATATGATTTCCTTTATGCAGTGACTGATGCGTCTCCTGCTGTCTGTGTGAAGGAGTTTCTAATTGGCGTGACCTAATACACCTAAGGGCTTGTGATAAAGCATTCACTATTTTCTCTCTTCATAAGCAGGAAAAAATTCAGACACCACTGGGAATAACTGCTTTGTCTCATCCACCAAGTTCCCTTCCTTACTCTTAACTTTTTTATCATTTATTTTATTTTATTTATGTGGTGCTGAGTATGGAACCCAGTGTGTCACATGTGCGAGGCAAGTGCTCTGTTACTGAACTGAGCCCCAGCCTACTCTTAATTTCTTTGATACTGAGTATTAAATCCAGGAGTTCTCAACCACTGAGCTACATCCCAGCATCTCCCCCTTTATCTTTTTTTTTTTTCAAATTTTGATATAGGGTCTCCCTGAGGGGCTGAGGCTGGCCTTGAGCTTGGACTCCTCCTGCCTCAGTCTCCCGTGTCACTGGGCGACAGGGTGCCCCGCCGTGCCTGCCTTTGTGCTTAGCCTCTCAGCTGACGTTCTCCAGTGGTCCCAGAAGGAAGGCGTGGGGTGCAGGAGTCCCCACCTTCCTCTCTCCTGCGGCCACCCCACTGGAGTTCCAAGTGGGCCTCTGTGTTCCAGGAAGGAGAAGGGGTCCCTGCAGCTCTGGGTCAGAGGCTGTCTCCCTGCACTAAAGCCGGTCTGTGCTGTGGCCAGCTCAGGGCCAGGACACTGGTGCAGTGGCATCAAGGCCCACAGGCGGGTCTGGAAGCCCTTCAAGGTGTCTTCTTGTAGCATTTTCCTTTCCTCCAACCTCCCAAGAGGAGCACATGCCATCCTCTGGGTTGGATTTAGGCCTAAATCCCGTATCTGGTCCCTGGTTCCCTTTGTGACTGAGTCAGGCTTAAATTTCCAAAAGGAAGCATCAGCTACTCGGACACAATTGTGAAACCCAAGAACGGCTGGAGGCTTCGGTCTCCACACCCTGGCACAGCTTGAGCAATTTTAGTGAAGAGAACTGAATTTTAAAATACCTTTCCAGCCAGGCATGGTGGCACAGGCCTGTCAGCCCTGGGACTCAGGAGGTTGAGGCAGGAGGATCGCAAGTTCTAGGCCAAAAAGAAAGGCTGGGGAGGTTGCTCAATGGTGGAACACCCCTGGGTTGAGTCCCCAGTCCAAAAAAGAAAGAAAAAGTGAAAAAGTTCTTCACTACTATTTCCACAATAATTCTGGGACATTTCATTGACCAGAATAAACACTGAGGTGCTTACTCAGTGACATCCAGTGGCAAGTGTGGAAGAAAAAGCAACTAAAACCTGAAACATCAGTACCAAGGGAGGGCTGCCTTCCCACTCAGCCTCCCTACATTTCCCTTCTTGATACAAACCAGTGGAGAACATGGAAACTCAGCCCCTCCAGCCTCCCGCCCCTGCCCCTTCAGTCCTTCCACCCTCCTGTCGTCCCTCCTCCCTTCCCTCTACCCTCTTGCCCCCCTTCTCCACCCCTTCCCTCTGTCCCTCCTTCCTCCGGTCCCTCCTCCTTCACTAAGACAAGGTAAGGAAGAGAAGTAACCTGTGGGGTCATCTAGCCTTGCAGAGAAGGCCTGGGCTGAGAGACGCTCGCGCTGAGTGAGGCAGATTCCTAGGCTCAGCCCAGAGCACTGTCTCCCAGACTCAGGGCCTTGCCAAGCCGCGTCGAGGCAGGGGGGTTCAGGCTACCCTTGAAGTAACACCTTGGCCAGAGCTCCAGCTTCAGTGTGAAGAATTTCAGACGCCCAGAACGGAGCAGCTCGCTTCAAGCTTCAGAAAGGTCTCCTCCCACCTGCTGTGTCCTTTCCCTTCATGGGCCACTTTGCAGCCATGACTCCAGGGCCCTGTCCTCGTCCTGTGTGCAGGACGAGCCCCAGCAACACAGCATCCATCTGTCTCCTTGAAAACAGCTTTGTCTCTGTACAAAGGTCGTGTTTTATTGAGTTTTGTTTGTTTGTTCACTTTTTTTAACAGGTATAAGCTGAAGAAGCAAAATCCTCTGAAGCCCCATCTCCTGGGAATCCTGACCACCAGCTTCCAGGGGCCATCTGCATTTCTGAGTCCTGAAGCCTTGGGCTTTCATTCCTTGAAAGAGAGCACGGAGCACCTTCATGTGTGAGACTGTGATTCACGTTTTCTGAGTCATTCAGACACTTCATTTCCAGAACCCAGGGTCCTCAGCTCTGTTTGTTTCCTGTGGTCAACATCCCAGCTGGGAATTGAACCCAGGGCCTCGGGCAGGCAGGGCAAGCGCTCTACCTCCGGGCCACGTCCCAGCCCGGCGGAGGTTGTTGGTTTGTTTGGTAGGACACCTATTGAAGGATACTGGGAAAAGGATACGAATCCCAAGTGTCCGGGGGCTCAGAATCCCCTGAGTGAGCACAGAGGGCGGCCTGCATGTCCAAGCCTGTGTGTGTGCAGCCCGCCCTGTTCTGAGGCGCCGTGTCCACCCATCTCTGCTGTGTTCCTCGGTCTGTCCACCGTGAGCACCAGCTCTCGGCTGACGTGGGCATTGCTGGAGTCACCTGGTACCTCCACCTCACCTCGCCTTTTCTTCCTCCCAGTACCAGGGATGACACCAGGGTGCCCCACACTGAGCCACACGCCCGGCCCTTTCTATTTATTTTGAGACAGGGTCTCTTAAGTTGCTGAGGGTAACCTTGAACCTGTGATCCTTCTGCCTCAGCCTCCCCAGTGGAGTAGCCCGGATTACAGGTAGGTGCCAGTGGACCTGGCTTGGCTTCAGTGTCAGCCATTCTAGTGGTGGGTAGCAGTATCTCATGGATTCTTGCGTAGTGCTTCTAGGGAACAAGAGGATATATCCGTGAACCCAGGACACATTAAGGTAACACGTGTTACATTAAAATTAAGAAATATTGCTTTAAAAAAAAAAAAAACAATTACTGGCTGGGGTTGTAGCTCAGCAGTAGAGTGCTCACCTGGCACATGTGAGGTGCTGGTTTTGATCCTCAGCACCACATAAAAATAAATAAATAAAATAAAGGTATTGTATACATCTACAACTAAAAAAATATATTTAAACAATTGGGAAGGTTAAAAGAAAAAGGGGAATCACACAGTGAGATAAGATGTTTGTGATACGATTACCGTACAGAAGACTCCTGTCCAGTATGAATACCCACGTGTTTTGTTGCGGAAACAGACTGGCAGGAAGCAGCAGGCAGCACTAGGAAGGGAGAACTCCAAACTTTGTTTATGCCAGCGGGCCCAGAGGAGAACAGAACTACAAGTTCTGAACCCCAATCCACAGTTTGTAGGCTATCTAGTGCGTGAATTTTCCTGTTTACCTGATATACGATCATGCATGTGGTGCCCAGGGTGTCCAGCGCGAAGCAGGTCTACAGGAGGGAGTGTGATGAGTGGGCACACACCAGCCTGTTGCTGGACCTAGCTTAGGAAGCTGATGGCCCCTCCACTCTGGATTTCCCGGGAGCCTGGTCCTTCTTCTCCAGACTGACAAACTCCCTCTTCCTTCCCCTGCCCTCTGGACCTGTGCTTGGGTCACTGACCAAAGAGGAGTGAGCCGCCAGCCGCACAGTGTGGCCACGTGGAAGGAGCTCAGAGCCCCACGCAGATGGGTGGGGGCTGGAGTTCCCCTGCAGGACTAGCCCTGGAGGAGGTGGGGAGGAAGGATGCCTGGCGGAGAGAAGGGTCCCAGGCAGGGGTGGCCAGGGAGGCCCAGCCTGTGGGGTTTCAGGTGGAGGTCAGCTACTTAGGAGATGATCTGGGAGGACCAAAGCCCTCCTGCCTCAGCTGCTGCTCTCCTGGCTCCCGCCATCTGCTCCCTCTGTCCCCCGTTGCTGGCCAGTCAGCACAGGAAAGCACTGGTGGTGGGCCAGCCTGGGGAACGCGGTCACAGCCGACATGTCTCGTCGATCCACGTGGCCCCATGTCTCCTGTGACTGAGCATCCAGAGCAGGCAGGACCCCGAGACCCCACACTGTGGAAGTGGGGTGCTCGCTGTGCAGGCTCCACAAGTGGCACCTCAGAAGTGTTCCAGTGAACAAGGACACGCAGGTCTCTCTTATCTCTGGACCAGTGACCTAGGACAACAGCAAACGGGGGCTGGGGTTAGTTAGGAGCTCCCCCCCTCCCACCACCTACTAGGCTCACCCACCTTTCACCCTGTCCGGTATCTCCAGGAAACCGCTGGCCACCCCAGCTGACCACAATGGGGCATTTATCCAACACAGTCCACCAGCCTCACTCCAGACCCCAGGACTGGGAGTGTACATTTTTGACCAGCCCCAGAGGGGGACAGCCCATCAGGAGGAACTCTGCTTCCTATCTAAGGGGGAGGGAGAGGCCCACTGGCCAAGTACGGAGCTGAGATTACAGCTACTCATGTGGTCCACTCTCCACACAGAGCCATGGCCAGGTCAAGACCTCCCAACACCCGGACAGTTCAGCTGTGGCTCTCCCTGCACAGATAGTCTCCAGGAGCAGAAGAGGGAACTGCATGGGCAACTCTGGGCACACCCTCAGGTGGCCTCCAGCCCATCTCCCTTCCCAGGACTCAGCCCACCTGACCCTAGTTGGGCAGAGAGAACCATGTCCAAGGAGGCACATTTGACTCTCGGGTTGCAAAGAGCCCCAGTGATTATCAGATCTGCTCTGGGAAATCCAGTTTGGTGGTCAGCCAGGCATGACACCCCCAAACTCGGGGAACACACTCTGAGACAGCTTGACTTCGCTGCTGCTATTCAGAGACCCTCTCCTGAAACTCCCACAGCCGACTCCAGTGTCATCCCAGGACCCCAAAGATGCCCACAACGCCTTCCCCAAGACAGACTCCCAGGAAGTGCCTCTGTCCCTGCTCCTCCCAGTTGGTTGGTTTGACTCCCTCCGCCTCCTGGCTGCTGCCACCTGCGTGGACTGCAGTTGGCCAATCCCTCCTACCTTGGGCCAGACTCCAGGCATGGGAAGTGAAGGACTAAAGGTTCCAAGAGCCCCAGGGTGATCACAGGCTTGAGCTTAGGAAGGGAAATTTCCCTTCCCTACAGAGGCCAGGCATTTAGTCCAAAGGGGCAGTTAGAAAAGAGCTGGCCAGGAGGGGACAGGGAGAGCCATGCCCAGCTGGCCGCCCCAGAAGAGAGAGTGGCTGAGCTGGACCTGAGCGAGGTCCCTGGGGTGCAAGACAGCCAGTGATCTCCTGTCCCAGGAGGAGGCCACTGGGGACTGGGAGGGGCGTCATGGGAGCAGGGGGAGGCCCCTCTTGGCCTCTGCTCAGCCTCCCCCGTGTTGGATTCCACCCTGGTGCTCAGGAGCCAGTGCTTCGTACCTCTTCCTGGTGAATGCGAAGCGTCATCTTTGCTCTCTAGCAGCCGTACGTGGGCTCCTGTAGGGTTTCTTTACTGTAGAAGTCTGTGCTGGAGAAAGCCAAGGCTGTTCTACTGGTCCTGGTCCTGGCCCGGCCGTGGCCTGGAGTGTTGCCTGGAGAGAAGGCAAACCACTGGCTCTGGCTGGAGGGCATGGAGGGGCGGTGTTCCCTCCTTGCACAACTCTTCTGCTTCTGGAGACTGTCTGAGCAGGGGGCTCTCGCGAGCCGCAGAGGGCGTGAGCCTGGTCCTCCTTAACCAGGGCCCTCAGCGCTGAGCTCGCTGTGCATGTGGCCAGGACAAACCAGGGCAGAACTTGTCCACCTTGTCAGAGGTCTGGATGGCAGAGGCACACCATGGGGCCGCTGGTTGCAAAGTGCTCAGCTCCTTCAATAAGCTGGCTGGGCTCCATGTGCTCGGGGCACCCCTGTCAGTGGGCGGCCCCTTCTTCCAGCAGCCTCTGTACATGCTGGGGAGAGGGCCAGCTGTGTGTCGCCAGCAGCCAGAGCAGGCCACACCTGCCTCTCAAGGGGCTGCCTGGGTGCCAAGTGCTGGTGGGCGGTTTGGCACCTGCAAACTTCAAGAATGATTCTCAGTCTCCAGAATAGGGAGGAGGTGAGCATTGGCCACTGTGCAGTGCACAGAGGGGGACATGCAAACTGCACCCTGACCGCTGGGCGCAGGTCCCACTTCCACCCCTTCACCGGGGGCGACTCCGGCAACTGGTGGCTCTGTGCCTTGGTGGGCTGTCGTTGTGACTCGCTGAGTGTGTTGCTTCTGGCACTCAGTAAGCTCTCAGTGAATCTTTAGACCACTGGTGATCAAGGGCTTCCATCTCCAGACACGGCCACGTTTCTGCCCGCACCAACCCAGTGCTGCTGTACCCTGTCTCTCAGAGGTGGACGATGAAGCACAGCATTCAGGTGACTTTCTCAAGGCCATACATTGATTTGGTTTCTCCACTCAGAGGGGTTTTAATTTTTATTTATTTATTTATTTGTACCAGGGATTGAATTCCGGGGCACTTGATCACTGAGCCACATCCCCAACCCTATTTTGTATTTGGAGATAGGGTCTCACCAAGTTGCTTAGTGCCTCGCTATTTGCTGAGGCTGGCTTTGAACTTGCGATCCACCTGTCTCAGCCTTCCAAGACACTGGGATTACAGGCATGCACCACGACACCCAGCCTTAATTTTTTATCATAAAATATTTAAAGCATAGAAAAATACAGAGAATACTTTAACAGGCACCCATTAACTCCCCCCAGATTCAGCCATTTGCTGACTTTCTTAATTTTTTTAAGAGAGAAAACATTGTGATGAGACCCCTTGGTCCTCCGCGCTGACCCTGCCTTCTCCCTGGCCCTCCTCTGAGGCCTTGGTGTGCTCTCAGGCAGCCCTGCACTGTTAGGTACACCTGCTGCTGGACGGCCTACTGACCCGCTCTCTGCCTGATGGCCTTGGCGGTTTCCCACCGACACTCCTGGGCCAGCTCCTCAGTCCTGGCTGTGTCGTGGTCCCCGCCACGAAGCTCGTGGGTGAGCGTTTGGTTCCCATTTCAACATTCTGCAGACACTGCTGTGGGAGCCCCCCAGGCCCACCCTTGGCCCCCATGAGGGGGGTCCCAGGAGATGTGGACCTTTAGAAAGGCTGCCAGGCCCCGGGGGGCGAGCTCCCAGATGCTGCCAGGTGGTCCCAAGAGCTACCCCTTTCTGCTCCATGAGTGGAATGTAAGAGTTTCAGCAGATCCACCCCCATTCTCTGCCCAGGACCATGGCTTCCATTCTGCCAGGCAGTAGGCACAGGGTGGCCTCTCCTCCTGGTCAGTTCATCATGCTTACAAGCACAGCTACTGGCCAGGGGCCTGGGCACCTACCAGTGAAAAGTGAGGTCTGAGGCCCACCCGAGTGGAAGACTCCAGACCCACCTCTGCTCTGCGTCCCTGGGGACTCACCAAGCCTGGCTGGTATCCCCAGCTGGCTGCCCGTCTGCCTGCCTGTGGGGAGGGTCGGGCTGTGACCATGGCCTGGATCCCTAGTTCTGCAGGTTGGCAGCCACCAGCCACCCACCCAGAGATGTATTCGGGGTATGTGTGTGCGTTTGTGTGTGTGTGTGTGTGTGTGTGTGTGTGTGTGTGTGTGTGTGTGTGGGTTTCTGGTCACAGTACCCAGGGACACTTACCACTGGGATCCCCAGATCTTTTTTTATTTTGAAACAGGGTCTCATTAAGTTGCCAGGCTGACCTCCAACTCATGAACCTCTGCCTCAGCCTCTCAGGAGCTGGGAGATGAACATGTAAAATACATGCCACTTTTTGAAGTCTTAGGACAAAAGAATGTCAACTATCCTATTAATAATTCAATACTGATGACACATTGAAATGGTAATCTTTGGGTAAGTTGGGTTAAATGAAGATCTTATTACAGAGAATTTTTACTTTTTTCCCTTTTTTAATGTGGCTTCTAGGAAATCCTAAATGGCACCTGTGACTCGAACTAGCTTTCTGTTGGTCTGGGGCCTAGTTGGCCTGGTGCCTCAGGAAAGCTTCCCGGACACAGGGATGGTGGACAGATGAGTGCCTGTGTGAATGACCAGACGTGACAGAAGAACCATGAAGCCCTGGAGCCCTGGCCCATCCCCGGCCCTGACACAGAGGCCCGTGCCTGAGGAGCACTCCTGACACCCCTCCTTCCTCTTCCCCGCTGCAGGAAGTGGGCTGAGCACTCCCAGCAGCCTCCCCTGCACAGGCCCGCAGAGTGCCCCTCGTCCCACAGGGAGTAACATGCTATGGGACTGGAGGCAAGCACCCTGGCCCTCCATGTGACGCCCCCTCCTTCTGTTGCTGACCCTGAAGCTCAACCCAAAGCCCACCAGGGCCAGGACCCCTCTGCAGAAGGTTGAGACAGCCGCCTGCCTGCCCCAGAGTTCCCAGGACAGAATGCCAGGGCTGTGCTTGGGCCCTGGGCACAGTGCCTGGGCATGCTCGGGCAGGGCCTGCTCCCTACAGTGCCTACTTTGGTGCCTGAGGAAGGGTGGCTTTGAAGCTGCCCGCTGCACTGAGCTGGGCTTTCACAGAGAACTGGACTGCTGCAAGTCTGCCCACTGGTTTGCCAGACAGAGCTGAGCATGGTCTTCTGCACACCCTCATGGCCTTAGAACATGATGCCTCAGAATGGCATTAGTCCCTTCTTCATGACAAGCGGTGACCAACCTGGGCTGCACAGGTGCACAGAGACATCCTCCAGCCACTGGGCACGCAGGACCATTGGTCTGTCCTCTGCAGTCCCCAGAAGCCACACCTGTGGGTCCTGAGTCTCCTTTCCAAGCTCTCTGTCCTCTTCTGGTGCTGGACTCCTCCTCAGCTCTGGCTGTGTCCTCAGCTGCTCCCCTGAGCCCACTCACCCCCAGCTGCCTCCATCCCCACCAGACGGCTCCACCTGCCATGCTGGGCCTGCACCCACGGTACCTGTAAGGTGCGGCCAAGGGGAGGGGTCAGCTCCTGCCCGGATGTGGGTGGCCTCTGACCTTGGCTTTGGTCCTCTATGCCCCTCTGCCTGGCTCTGCCTCCTGGCTTCCTGTCAAGGTGTGGACAGATGAGGATGTGCCCTTGAATAGATGACATCACTGTCCCTGGTGGACACCTCAGTGTGTGACGGGCAACATCATTCTCCTGCCTGTTGCTCACAAGCCCCTGGCTCCTCAGCTCACGGAGCACCCATCCTGGGGGCACCCTCTTTGTCAACGTGGTTCCCAGACCCACTATTTCCCGATTTGGGTGATATGAAAATTCATTCAACAAACCAAACCTCCGTGGGCTGAAATCTTGCAGCCGTCCTCAATTCCTCCCTCCCCTGCCTCATCCAGTGGCCACCAATCCTGTCCCACATGCCCATCTGAGATGCACCCCCACTTCACCCTCCCACACCCTGGCCTCACCCCAGCCAGGCGGAGGCCTCCAAGTGCTTTGCTTTGGCGGTCCCACCCCAGGGCCAGTGAGCTTGGAAGAATCCCACCTAAACCATCATTGAATGGTTTGTTCTGAACATTTGAAAAACAATATCGTCGGTCTTCCGTTTGAAATGGCAGTGTTCAGCGAAACGTGACTGAGCTGTCGCCGTGGCTGAGGCAGGACACGGGTGCACTCTCAGGAACGCCCGCTCACCAGCTAAGCTTGCATGGCTTTCAAACGTCCTGAAACTGTCCCCAGGACCAAATTTGGTGAGGCACACGTTTCCCAGTCTTCAAACACCACAGTCCTCGCTTCTGCCTGCCGGTGCTTATCTAACTTTTCCCCAGGCGACAGTTCTCGTGATCCTTGTTTCAGAAGGAAAGGGCAGGGCAGCGTGGCCAGGACCTCTGGGGCCGCCGCCTTTCTCACGGCTGGAACCTTCCAGGGATGCTCTGTGCGCAGGGGAGTGCAGTCCGCCTGCCTTCCAGAGAGCGCCCGAGGTCTCCTCATTGCCTCTCCTGGCTGCAGGGCCCTCTCCGGGTTCTTGTGGTTTGCTGTCCCCGAAGCTCTGGGGCAGGTTGATGGGCTCCTGGAGAGCTTGGCCCAGGTGCTGTCCTCTCCCCCACAACCCCAGCCCAGACTGATTTCTCTGCCCCACCCCCACCCGCACTCTCCCAGAACAGAGTGGCTTCCAGGTACCTCCGGGCTCCACGCCCCACCCCGGCTGCAGCAGTGTCCACATGCCTGAGCCTGCTGGCTGCCGGGCCACCGCTGACCTGCCTGCCGGGTGCTGCCCACACTCCATCACCTGCCTGGTTTCTGCAGGCTGATCTTGCCACCACTCCCCCTTTCTGCTGGCCTGCAAACTCTGATGGCAGAGGGCTCCTGTCCCCTCCAGACTGCCACACTGGCAGGAGATGGGCAGGATGCAGGTGCTGAGGAGGAGCAGATGTGTCCAGCGTGGCTGGAGCTCCAGATGTGCGGGTCTCACAGGGGACGTGGCCAGCTGGCCCTCCCTCCCCAGCCTTGCCCCTCTGTGGGAGGGGGTGACTGCCACGCAGGCCTGTGGCCTTTCTCTCCCCTCCCACCACGCAGCTCTGCTTCTGCTTTTTGGCTCTTTCTCTTTTGTGCCCCCTCCTGATCTCTTCCAGCACCACCTCCCCTCCAGCACCACCTCCCCTCCCAGCTTCGCGCCTCATGCCCCAGAGGTCCTTCATCCGAGATGTGATGTGTGGCCGCTGACTCCAATAACTCCAAGCTGGGCTCGGCCACCTTTTCCCGTGGCGCCGTCTGACTAGCTCTATTTTGAGTGAGTGGCCATCAGTTCCTGTGACTTCCGCTGTTGCAGGGTGCTGTTTTTTCTGTGGGGTGCAATGGCCTGGGCGCTCCTGGGGCAGGAACCCGGGCCCATGACCTCAGAACAGCAGAGTGAGGTGCTCCTCTGCAGGGTCGAGCGCGCTGCCTCCGGGTCCATCAGTGGGCGGGGCTCGAGGAGCTGGACGGGTGCCCCTGCATGGTCTGGGCTCTGACCCACGGTGCTGGCCTCTCGCTCACTATCCACCCTCACTCCATCCTCGGGACCAGTGCACCTCCCCTCATCTCAGGTGGAACACCAAGACTCTGAGAGACAGTGACTTTCTCAGGGCCGCCCCTCCCATGAGGGGCTCACCACGGCTGGGCCCAGGTCAGTGGACCCCAGACCCTGCTGCTTCTCTCCCCACGGCTGCTCCCGGGTGGCTAAGGGAGGCCGGCTTCGCCGACCTGATGAGTCCGGCAGACGCTGTTTCAGATGCTCCTGGCCCCACAGGGACACCCGTCTCTAAGGGAAAGACCTCAAGGACAAGAGCAGATTCTTGGATTACTCCAGTTGGGTGATAAACACGAAGGGTGCGTTTCCTTGGGCAATCCACACACTGAGGCAGGCTGAGGCAGGAGAACTGGAAGTTCAAGGCCAGCCTGGGGAACCCAGTGAGACCCTGTCGCAAGATAAAACTAAGAAGGGCTCTGGAGATACAGCTCAGTGCTGAGCCCTCGCTCAGCATGGTGAGGCCCTGGGCTCACCCCCAGTGCAGGGAGAATCCGGCTGCCGGTAAAACCACTTGGTAACCCTAACTTGTTTGGACTTAGCAACGTTTAAAGAAAGCACTAGCTTGGAACGCTTCTTTGCCTGGCACCCAGAGGAGCTGTCTCAACTGTCTTTTGCTGTGTAGCAAATGTCCCAAGACTTTGTAGCTTGGAACCACAGCCATTTCCTCCCAGTCCTGCGGCTGCCCAGCCTTGGCCAGTGGTTCTTAGGCAGCTCCTCGCACTGGCAGGACCTGCTGTCATGGGATGCCCTCTTGGGCTGCAGTGGCCGCTGGCACACCCGCATGGTAGACTGGATAACTGTGGTCAGCTGGGAGCGCAGGCGGAGTGTTCCCAGCGGCTGAGGCACCCCTCAGCATGGCAGCTGGGTCCCGAGAAGGAGCCTCTTCTCTCACTCTGTTTGGGCTGCGGTAACAAAATAATTACACTGGGTACTTTATAAACAACAAAAACACCGGAGTCCCAGATCCAGGGACCAGCAGATTCAGAGTCTCATGAGGGTTTGCTCTCCTTCCAAGATGGCACCTTCCCTGGGTCTTCCCACAGCAGGAGGAGGAAGGAGCTCCCTCAAGCCTCTTTCACTAACTGCGCAAAGGCAGGGCTCCTCACTGAAGCCCCCCTGGTCACACACTGCACGGGGGGATGGGCTGTCAACATGAACTTGGGGCACACAAGAGCAAGCCTTCAAGGACAGGATGCAGAAGCCCCCAGGATCCCGAAGGCTCAGTTCTGGAACTACAAAGTGCCATTTCTGTGCCATTCCATTGCTACTCATCCTGCGGCCCGCCCACATTCCGCAGCAGGGAATCAGCCTGGCCGCTGGATGGGGAGAGGAATGGAGGACGGTCAGCCCTCTTTAACCTGCCACCACACTCAGGGGACATGCCGTGGAAACTACTGGGGCTGTGAATGGACAGATGGTCTCCCCCAGCTCCATCCTCTGTGACCCCTCCCAGAAATGATGGGGACTCTGGGTGTGAGTCGCTGGCACTCCTGGACATGGGAGGTTGAACCAGGGTGGGTGGCCCAGGAGGACCAGAGCTTCTCACTCTCACTGGGGCCCCTGCTCTTCACGCATTGCTGACACTGGAGACAGAGGCTGTTCTGAGCTAGGATAGGCTGGTCCAGGGCCTGTCCTGAAGTGTCCATGACCTGCACATCTGTCCCTCCTCTTCCCTCAGCATGGTCCCTCTTCTGTGCCATCCCCCTCCCCCCATGGGAAGCCCCCGCTTCAGCATCCACCCTGCTGCTTTATGGCACTGGAAACTGTGGAGGCACAGAGTGGGGCCACACAGATGGGACCAGCCTCCCCTTCCTGGGCACAAAGGCCACACAGAGCCGCTTCCTGCGGCTTCCCAGGCAGCCGCTGCTTGGCACTTGGCAGATGGTCTCCTCTGGGAACGGGCCCTGGCATCTGCTTCTCTACTTGGGCTGCATCTGCTTTCCTGGCCCCCGGGGACCCAAGGACTTGCGGTCCTGCTTTCTCTCACGCACACCTCCGTGCGTCTGTGACATCTGTGGATGCACACCTGGTGCCGGCTCCGACCCAGATGCTAAGTGCCCAACGGTGGCCGAGCACAAGGACTTGAGGGTTGCCTGCTCTCAGGAGACAGGGCCCCTGGCCCGAGGGACTGGCTACCCACAGGATGTGGCTCCAAACTGGCAGAGGACACTTGCTCGTAGCTACAAAGGTGACAGGGACCACCTGGGTGGAGGGAAGCAGCAGGAAGGTCATTTCAGGGAGTGGGAGGGTTCCTTTCTGCCCCTGCGCTGTGCCCTGACCTAGGACTCCAGTCCTTTCCTGGACTGCCCTCTCTAATGTCTCAGACTCTTTTGTTCTGTCTCTGATGTCCTCGAGGGCAGCGTCTGCCTGGTTCAGGGTCCCTGCTCAGTGAGTTTGGAACTTGAGGGGTCACCATAGGAGGTCACTGCCTGAGCCCCTAGTCCCCGAGGGGAGGGCAGCTGTTGCCCACTGGTCCTCTTCTGCTTCCTCTGTAGCCCCGCGCTGGTTGGGGGGGAGCTTCAGGGCTGAGGACAGAGGGCGTGCTCAGAGGCCCAGCACAGGGCTGTGCTTGAGGAACCCCTGGCCCTAGACTCCAGGGGCTCTGGTCTAGTGCAGGGCAGCACTGGCCTGGGCTCCAGGGCCGTGGCTTGCAGGCTTCCCCTCTGGCTGCTCTCAGCCTCCCTGTGGCTGTTCCAAGGGTGGGCAGGTGAGGCCACCCTCCTCCCAGAGCTCATGGGCCCTACAAGCAGCAGCACCACCACCTCACCTCAAGAGCAGGCCATGTTCCCCAGGGTGGGCGCTCCTGTGGCCCTCCCGATGGACGGCTGCACACACACCCCCACACTTACTCCACCATGATTCCCAGCCGCAGCCGCAGGGAGCTGCCGGGAGCGAAGCCCAGGTAGGCTCCTGAGGCTGGACCCTCTGATCTCGGGCACAGCAGACGGTCAGCGTCAGCTGGGATTTTATTTTTGTCTTTCGAGGTGCTGGGGAAGGAACCCAGAGCTGGGCCCACGCAAGGCTAGTGGCACCCCCAGCAGCACCCCAGCGCTTTCTCTTTCATTTTCATTTTCTAAGTTGCCCAGGCCGGCCTGGAACTTGTGACCCTCCTGCCTCGGGCTTCTGAGGGCTGAGATGACAGGTGTGTACTACCACACCTGGCTCACCTGGAAGGTTTTGCAGACCTGGGCCTGGGACCTGCCTGGAACAATTAAGTCCACCCCTGGAGCAAGACCAGGACCTGAGCGATCTGATTCACTTTCACTTACTGGTTTTAAGCTCCCCAGGGGATTCTGGTATCCAGCCAGGACTGGGAACCCCTGAAAAATACTGGGGGGTTCTTAGCCAAAGGACCCTGGCAATGCCTGGAGATGTTCTTGATAGTTTCAGCTTTGGGGGATGGAGCTACCAGAACCTGGCGGGTAGGGGCCAGAGAAGCTCAGTGTCCCTCAGTGCTCAGGTGAGGATGAGACCCAAAGTGGTAGGGCCCACCTGGAGCCCTGTGCCGTGGCACAAACCCTAAGCCTCCAGAAGCAGAGGGGGCAGATGAGTCTCCATCTTTCCCTTCCTGGCTCAACACCATGCAGGTGATAAAACACACTCCTGCTCCTCTGAAGTGCACCCCCTTCTCCAGCAGGACTGGGGGCTCTTAGGAGAGCCCAGGAGTAGAGCCAGGCAGAGCCAGACAGGCCGCACGCCACCTGGGAAACCAGTATGCCCTCGGGGCCCTCACAGACCTGGTGCTCAGTCCTTACTGATGGGAATGAATGAACGCCTTCTCTCCTTTGAGGAGCTGGACACCCTCCCCCGAGGGCAAAGCTCTGCGCTCTGAGCATTCAGCCTGCTCAGGGCTTTCCTGCTGCAGAAATGTCCTCCTCATCCTTTCCTGCCCTTCTGGAACAAGAACAGGGACTGTGCCTGGTCCCCAGGGGCTTCCTCATATCTCCCTTGCCACCACCAGAGGACACAGTTCAGAGCAACCCTGCCCATAGCTCTTCTGAAGAAGAACTGGGTACAGGACCTGGGCCACCCAGGACCTGTGAGCGGTGGTGCACTTCCAGGGGCCCAGGAACTCTTGGGGACTCTGGCACCAGGAGCCCCCAGGAGAAAGTCAAGAAGCAGCAGTGCAGGGGGAGACAAATAGGAATCCTATGCAGGGCACCTGCCCCGGGGAGAGCAGGGCTGGGAGGCTACAGAGGACAGCTCGAGAAGCTATGCTTCCAGGCCTCAGCCCAAGCAGCCCATGCCCAGTGAAGCCCTTAGCACACAGCAGGGGCATAATGCTTGCCCTGAAATGCCCACATTCAGCTCATCAGGACCCCCCCACCCCCAGGTCTCTGAGCTCCTCTGCACAGAAAACCCCTGGGGACACATGAGGGCCAATGGCACAGGCCAACTGCAGACCCCATCCCCTCCTTTATTTATTTATTTATTTATTTTGGTGCTGGGTTGCCAGGGCCACCTCACCACTGAGCCACATCTGTAGCCCTTCTTATTATTTATTTTGGGATGGGGTCTTGCTAAATTGCTTAGGGCCTCAGTAAATTGCTGAGGGGGGCTTTGAACTCACAATCCTCCTGCCTCAGCCTCCCAAGTCGAGGGATTACAGGCCTGCACCAGCAGTTCCCATCCCTTCCGGGAGGGTGGGGACAGTGGGGAAGGAGCATTCTGTCTAACCCTGTCCCCTTCTATTTGTTGGAGTGACTTAAAGCCAGAACACAGGGCTAGGAAATGCTGACTCCACTTCCTGCAATCCTTCCCCACATTCTCCAAAGGAATGTCGTTTTCCTGCTCTAGGACTCTGTTTCCCCTTCTAAGTTCCATATGCACACAGAGCACGGGATGTGGAGAGCTTAGGTGGGGATGGCACAACAGGCTGGGACAGTGACATGAGAAACATGTTAGGGGTCCTTCTTCTCCCTCTTTTTGAGCTAGGCAGTGTCTACAGAGGCCTCCAGGGAAGGGGTGCCTCCTGAGAAACCCTCGGATGAAGGGCCTCTGCACACACTGGGGGGACCTGGGCAGCTAGTGCCAGTGGGTCATCACCGAAAGCCTGGAGGCCTGGGGGGCCGCAGACAACCCGACCCTCGTCTGCAGCCACTCTCCCAGGTTCACTCCCAGAGGCGGGTGAAGAGGCCTGTGTGGAGAGCAGAGTGTGGGCCCCAAACTGGGATGATCACAAGGGTCATGAGCCACAGATGGTCCTCAGGGGCTGGGGGATGATGGACGGTAGTGTCCCCTCTGCATCCCTCCCCTTTCCGCAGTCCAGGCGAAGGCGTGGGCGAGGAACCCTGGCAGGCGCCCCTTCTTACCACCCAGGCTGCGGAGCTGCGCGGCAGGGAGCTCGCGCGAGTCGGGAAGGGCGCACGGTGGGGAGCCGCCAGGCTGCGGCCCAAACTTTCCCCGGGGAGAAGCGGGCAGGGGAGCGGGCCGCCGGGCAGGCGGGTCCTGGCGGCTCCCCAGGGAGGCGGTGGCGGCCGCTCCGCCCCACGGGCCGCTGCAATCACGGCGCCCAGGGCTGCGGCGGGCCGGGGCGGGGCGGGGCGGGCCGCAGTCAGCGCCGCCCTCCAGGTGCCGCGGGGCGGGGAGGCGTGCGCACCGAGGCGGCGGCCGGGGAGCGCGGGCCGGGCCATGACCCCCCGCCGCTGTCTCTTGCAGGCTTGTTGCCGCCGCCCCCCGAACCTGGCCGCCACCAGCGTGCCGGGCCCCGCGCGGCTCGGCCGTGAGCCCTCCAGGAAGCGGTGAGTGCTCCGCGCCCGCGCCACGCTGCCCCGCGCACCCCATCCCTTCGCTGGGACCCGGGTCCGCGCCCCGCAAGAGCGCGCGGTGGGAGGGGCGCGGCCCGGGCAGGGTGGGGACGCCCCCTACTTCCCGCAGACTTTGCTGCGGAGACCTGGGCTTCGGGAAAGTTGGGCCCCCTCTGGCCGCGCTGCCACTTACACCAGCGGCGGGGGTGTGTCCCTGCGCGTGGCTGCCTCTGGCCCCTCTCTCCACCTGACAGCCCGCGCTGTCACGAGTTCCTTGGGAAAGGACCAGACCGCCTTTCCTGAAAGATGGCAAAGAGCCGGCGGCCTCGGGAGGAACCATTTCCCCTCTATCGAGTATTTCAAAATGTATTATTTATGAACCGCCTCACTTAGGGGCCCCCTGCGCTCCCAGGGCATCAAAGCAGGTTTGCAACCGCAAAGGGCGACCAGTGTGAACGCAGGCGCACCTCTCCTGGCTGGCTGAGCTCTGGCCGAACTGGGGGGAGGCGCTCATTAAAAGGGTACCCGCAGCTCCCCAGGGACTGTGGTGGGCGGGGTCTAAAGGCCGGTGGGAACTCTGGCTGTCAGACAGTGATGGAAATCAAGGCAGCAGTGCGTGCAGGCTGAGCAGCCGGGAGGCACCGCCAAGAGGGCTGGAAAGGCAGCCCTGCCCAGGCACTTCTGAGATTGTGCAGGCTTGGTGGAAGGACAGCCATTTGATGGATGAGGAAACTGAGGTTCAGAGTAGCAGGCTCTGGTGTCTCCAATACCCGTCCCCCCACTTCCAGGAGGCCCTGTCCCGGGCTATACTAACCACAGAAAGCAACCCCTTACCTGTCCAGGCCCCGCCCACCTCATGTGGTGCGTCCCCACCCCTGGGCACTGGTCCTCTGCTTGGGAGGGAGGCTGAGTATTTATGGAAAGACCTAATCCCTCCACCAGCCCAAGGAGGCCAGAGCTCCCGCCTAATCTCTGCCTGGAAGCCCTTGGTGCTGGAGGGCCAGTGGGGGGCTCAGGCAGGAGGAGGGTTCCCCCAGCAGAGGTCAGGTCCCTCCTCCGTGTGAAAGGGAGCTTCCGGCTGACGGCTGGATCAGGGCTGTTTGGTGCTTACCTGGCACTTTCCTGTGCCACCCTGTTTTCTGCTCTCACCCTCACACCAGACCCCTGACCAAATGCTGTTCCTCTCCTTGCTTTAAAGGTGGGAAACAGAGGCCTGAACAGGTACAGTGACTGACCCACACCATGAGGCCTTGCTCCCCCGAGCCCTGCAGGGAAGGGCCCTCGTCTATGGTAGAGGCCCAGCCAGGCCTGTGGACCAGTGAGTGTAAGCCCCAGTGGAATGACTTTAGGTACACACACATGCACTATTTTAAAAATTTTATTATTATTTTTTCACTGATGGGCATCAAGCCCAGGGCCTTGCACAATGCTAGGCAAGTGCTCTACCTCAGAGCCATAGCCCCAACCCTAGAAAGATTAAGAATGTGCAAGGCCCTGGGTTCCTTCCCCAGCACCACACACACACACACACACACACACACACACACACACACAGTGCAGATCAACAGTGCATGATTCTTAGGGTGCATGTGCCCCACATGGGCATGCTCCATTGGCCCTGGCACCCCAGCCACTCCAGCCCTGGGTGTGTCCCATTCATTCCAGGAGAGCTTATCTCAGCGACTGGAGCTGAACCTGCAGGACCCACTAAAGTACTAAGCAAGACAGGATTCTCACAGCAGGGTCACTCCACCCACAGACGGCTCCGTGTCCTGACCTCACACAGATCAGTGGGGGACAACACACAGTAATTCACACCCAACACGCGTGTCCCCCAGACCAAGAGGCAGAACATGCTCCTCCCAGCCGTGCTGCCTTCCCCACCAGCAGTAACCGGACTTCCAAAAGTGCCCTGTCCACTGTGGCTCCACAGTCCACAGACAGAAAGCACAAAAGACACTTTTTTCTTGTGTCCATGTGCTTCCTTGGCTGACCTATGTTTTCATTGGCCTGCAACATGCAGAAAGGTGTGCACAGCCCAAGCGTGGAGCCATCACAGTGGACCAGAGGGGGTGTGGGCAGTGGGAGGCCAAGACCCAGGCCCCAGTAGGGTTTCAGTGGGCACCTTGCCCCCTCCTCCTATTGGAGACAGGCTGTGGCCAGGCAGCTGCCAGCCTCCCTGAGGCCCGTGGCCTCCTGCAGGTCCTCCTGTTGAGAATCGGGTATGCCCTCTGTGGACCTGGAGGCGGCATCTGGTGCCAGCATCTGTCCCTAGCACAGCCCTTGGCCTGGAATTGCAGAGATTCTAATCCCGTTGCAAGGAGGAAGTGCCTTTTCCAAAGAAAACTGAGATGCAGAGGTGTGGTCCGCACCCTTCTCTGTGTCTGTGACAAGGACAGGAGTCCACAGGTGGGGTCCTGGCCAGCCTCCCCCAGCTGGCATGGAACCGTCTCTGCCTACCAAGTCCACCCACCTAGGCTTTAACACATTCCTCAGCCCTGACTCTTCCCCACCCTCTGGTCCTTGAAGAAGGTCTTTGTTAAGGAGGTGGGGCTAGGTGACTCACGACCTCTGTAGGCCTGTTCTGATTTCATCTGGGAGGTGGCTCTGCAGAGACCAAGCCAGGTGGAGCTCCAGTCTGACTGCCATCTGTCACTTTCCCTCCTGAGCATCCAGTTTCTTCTTTGTGCCACCCAGACGTCAGAACCCACCTCTGCTAGGGTGGCCACGTTCAGCAAAGGGAAACAAGGACACCCAGCCAAATTTAGGTGCACATCAATAGTGCATGATTCTTAGGGTGCATGTGTCCAGAATGGGCATGCTCCCTTTGCCCTGGCACCCCAGCCACTCCAGCCCTGGGTGTGTCCCATTCTTTCCAGGAGAGCTTATCTCAGCCACTGGAGCTGAACCTGCAGGACCCACCAAAGTACTGAGCGAGGACAGGATTCTCACAGCAGGGTCACTCCACCAGCAGACGGCTCCGTGCCTTGACCTCACCGCCACATCTTAGGGACTGGGTAAACTCCTTGTTTTACTTTTCTGTCTGAGCTGAAATCCTGGCAGGCCAGCTGGCACGGCCACCACTGTGGGCTGGCAGCTGAGGCTCCTTCCTCCAAGGCTGCTGGGACATGGTGGCCACAGCTTGGGAGAGCGCCCTTCCCTGGCAGTGCCACTGTGTGGTGTGCCCCCTCGCCCTGTCAGGGGGACCCCTGCAGGAGGAAGCTGGTTTGTATATTGCCCACTATCACTGGACAGTCCTGTGGCCATTTGGTGTGGGGAGATTACTATCCCTCGTGCCAGGAAAAGCCCGTTTGATGGGAAACTGTGGTGCGCTCCCCAACCTTCCAGGGTTTAAAGAGAACGGAAACACAGAGGGCGGGCTCACCCCCTGCTCACTGTGAAGAGACCGCAGTGCTGGGCGACCGGGGCCTCCACCCTGCGCTGGAGCCCATGGGGAGCTTTGTCCCCAGCCTTTTGTCATCTCTTATTTGGGGACAGGGTCTTGCTAAGTTTCCCAGGCTGGCCTTGAACTTGGGATCCCCCTGCAGTAGCTGAGATCACAGGTGTCCCTTCCTCTCACTCCTGGGCCGTTGGCCACGCTCGGGCCCCTCCCACTCTTCTGATTTCAATGTGTCCTCGCGGGTAATAAATTCAAACAATACAGAGCTGGGGGCTCGCAGGACACGGCGCCAAAGCTCAGCGTGGGAATGGCCCCGGCTTTGGAGTCCGTAGTCCAGGGCTGCAGCTCCCTCCGCTGGCCGCGAACGCTGCGCACCTGAGCTCCTCTTCAGTCTCGTCAGGTCAGGAGTCGTTCTTAGAGGTCACTCAGCCCAGGACGGGCCTCCGAGAGAGTGAGCTTGGCGCCCATCAGCTGCATCTAGGAAGGTGGTGGGGAGCAAGGTGACCCTCCTGCAGGGTCCCTGTGCCCTGGGGGTGCCACCACCTTAGACAAGGGGCTGGGGCCCTGGGTGAGCAGACCCCTTCCTCAGGTCCTCAGAATTCCATCTGGAGGCCCAGCTCACCTCTGAGACCCAGCTCCTGCTCCCAGGCCCTTAGGTCACCCGGGGACTCTCATATGCACGCGCCTGAGTCCCACAGGGGCTGGCCCTGCCACCGAGGAGTGGGCAGCTCCACGCTCCCTCCATGCACGCCTGTCCCCAGAACGACTCAGTGGGGACCATGCTGCAGGGTCTTGTGGTCTTCTGTGCAGCACCTGGAAGGTGCCTGGGGACTCTACATGATGACAATCCCAGTGATAGCAATGGCAAGGATGGTGGCAGGGATGGTGACATGAGGAAGGCCACAGTGACAGATACATCCAGCCCTGTCCTGGAGGCTGGTGGCACGATGCCCAGGTGGCACACGAGGACACTGAGCCCAGCATGTTCTCCTCGCCTTCCCGGCCGCTCCCCTGCCCACTGCCTTCACACATCCTGGTCACAGGTGGTGGCACCGTGGTACACGGCAGCCTGGGCCCAGACGGCTGAGCCACACAGGACCCTCCAGCAGGAAGCCTGAGTTGTCACCTGGACACGAGCCCCTGATGCTGCATCTGCTGGACCTGGCCCAGTTTCTGGGTCTCCAGTGCCACCAGGCTGGAGCCACTGCTGGTCCCCATCCTCTTCTTTCCTCCCTGGCCTCGTCCCCGAGGGTCTCCCTATAGGCACTGTTCCAGTTGCAGGACTGCCCCGGGGACTCAGCCTGTCAGTTGGGGACAGTCCTTCTGGGAGCTGCTGCTGCCGCCACACAGCACAGCCTTCCCTAGGCCAGAGCTCGGGGCCTGAACGCGTCAGGACTGCGGGGCCCAGGGCAGGCGGGCAGCCTCAGGGACAGGAGACCCAGCTCGGGGAGGGCAAGCGGGGACAGGCGGGGTGCGCCCACCACGCCACTCCCGGGGCTCTGTGCTTCTTGGGACCCACAGTCTCGCGCTGCCGGGCGGTGGGAAGAGTCGGAAGCGCTGGTTGACCCTCGCTCCACCCTGCAGCCCCCGAGGCCCTGTGCAAGTAACTCACCTCCCTCGCCTCCTTCCTCGTCTGTGAAGTGGGGTGTGGGCCTGTTCTTTCTGTGGCCTCTGGAACTTCCTCCTTTCCTCATCTGCTCCCTCTGTCCACTGTCTGTGTCCGTTTTTCCACTGGACCCCTCTTAGGAGCAGGAGGCCGGAAGCGTCAGTCTGACTGGGCCCCACTTGTGTCCACTAGCACGTTCCTCAAGCAGGAAGCGACCTCCTTAGGAGACCCTCTCCAGCCTCCTCTGGTCTGGCCCTGTCCCAGCCCCCTCACTTGCCATCGGGCCGGGGCTGCCTGGGCCCTTCTGGGTCTCCCTCAGATGGGCCTGCCGAGCCCTGCCTGGGCCAGGTGGGACTCCCGCCCCGGAGTCAGGGAAATCCTCGCTCCCAGCTCCACACTCCACTAAGCTGGTGGCCTTGGGCAGCCGACACAACCTCTCTGAGCTTTGACTTCCATATCTGCAAAATGGGGCAGCAGAAGTCCCTCACAGAGTGTCCCTGAGGTGGAGAGACGGGGGCATGCAGGGCCCCAGGCCACTGGCTGCATCTTTATTGATGAATTATTAAGACTCCCTTTTTTTGACCTTGGTACTAGAGAAGGAACCCAGGGCTTTGAGCCTGGCAGGCACGTGCTCTCCCACTCTCCTACCCCTTTTTTCTTTATTCTGAGACAGGGGCTCACTGATATGTGGCCTGAACTTGTGGTCCTGCCCAGCCTCCTGAGTAGCTGGGGTTCCCGATGTGCACCACTATGCTCACCAATTACTCAGAATTCCAAGGAACAGGGTTAGGACAATTCTCGTTTCCCATGGACCGGGGACAGTGCCCCTTTATGGTTTAACCCATTCGGCCTCCAAGAATCTGAACTGAAAAGAGGGGCAGCCCTGCCCGCTCCTGGCTTCCGGCCAGTGCCACGGCCTGGCCCAAGGGTCCCCGTCCGTATGGCTGGCCAATGCTCTGAGGCCCTGGAAGGAGAGGCGTGGTGGTCTTGGTTCTCACCATCAGCCCCAGCCTCCGTCTCCCCTTGACCTTCACGGCTGGCCGCCGCCCACCAGCCCTCCAGCATTTCTAGCTTTGAGGCTCCTGAAGATCAGCAGACTCCGTTCTTGAGCAAATTCAGCCCAATGTAGACAGCAGGTGCCATGACTTGTGGCCCATGGTGTGTCCCTCCCGCTGCTTCCTGTGGTCACCCAGAAGGGCCAGTACAAAACAGGTCCCGGGCCTGTCTGAGTGCTCTCCTCTCTCCACAGGCCACAGAGGAGCCGCCATGGGGCTCAGACTGTCCTGCCTCAAAGGTAAGCAGGAGGCTCTGCCTGGGGTGATGGGAGTGGGAGGCAGGTCCAGGAGGCCCAGGGCTGCTGTCCAGACGGGGAGAGGCGGGAAACCATCCCTGCTCAAGCCCTGCACACAGCAGGTGCTCTGTAAATGTTTGCTCTGACTCTGCGCCCTCCTCCTTCCTTTCGCTGGTGGTCAGCAGTGGGGAAGTCCCGGGGCCCTGGGGCCTCCATTTCAGCCCCAGAGGGAAGCAAGCAGGGGAGAGGGAGGGAGGCCCCGGCGAAGCGGCTGGACACTGGGGTTGTCGCCCAACACACCAGAGCCTGAGAAGGCCCAGACGGGAGTCATGGCTGGGGGATGGCTGAGAGCAAAGGCAGGAGGGGAAAGTTCTAGAAGGACACAGAATCAGTGAGGGGTGTTTGTAGTCTTGGTGGAGGTGGCCTTTCTGTCCAGCATCTGCCTGGCCCTTGGCACCTCAGACCAGTGTGGCCAACCCAAGAGACCTCTGCCCAGGAGCCCACGCTGTCCTTCTTCCGTGTCCTGCCCTTGTCCCTCCTCTCCCAGCCTCAAGTCCCAGAGTCACGCTGGCCGGCCCCTGGCCAGGTGCAGCAGGCCCAGGGCCTGACAAGCTCCAGAGAGCTGTGCTGGTCTCACCCCGGCTGTCCCTGGAGTGTCTTCCAGGTGGGGACCCGCTCAGTCCCAGGTGCACAGGGTGGTGGCCGGGACCCCATAGCCGCCTATGAACGCAGCAGCCAGGTGCTGGGCCTCCTCCCTGCCCCGTCCTCCAGGTGCTGGGCCTCCTCCCTGCCCTGTCCTCCAGGTGCTGGGCGTCCTCCCTGCCCCCGTCCTCCAGGTGCTGGGCGTCCTCCCTGCCCCGTCCTCCAGGTGCTGGGCCTCCTCCCTGCCCCGTCCTCCAGGTGCTGGGCCACAGCAGGCCGCTCTGCCTCGCACCAGCCTGCGCCTGGCTGCTGCAGCCCTGGAAGGAGCGCCTGGGTTTCCAGGTCTGTGAAATCGGGGTCACAAGAGCCCTGCTCCCGGGGAGCACCCAGAACACAGCCCTCCTTCCACCACGTGTCCGGGCCAGCTGCTCCGACTGGTTTTATTACTGCTCTCATCAAAGGCACCGGGCTCGGTGGCCCCTGCCTGGAGCTCGAGGCAGCCCGCGGGGTCTTGGTGGCAAGTTGCTGTGATTGCCACTGTTCCAGAAAGGGAGGCGCAGGGAGCCCCGAGAGTGACGAAATGAAGCGGGGTGGAAAGGTTCTGCGGCCAGGCGCCAGGCGTGCACTCAGGAATCCCTCCAGGAGGGCATCTGATTGGCCCGCTCCAGAGCCCAAGGGGGCGGGGCATCTTGAATGACAGCGCCACCCAGATGTCAACTTGGACAGAGAGGTTCCTCTGGAGAGGACTGGGGTGTTGTTTGCAAAGTGGGCTGGGATGCTGGCGCCCACGTGGCCAGGGCCCGGTTCCCACCGAGTCCCCAGGCTGAGCCCAGGGAGGGTGAGAGAGAGTTGCGGAGTATTTGTGGGCAGTGGGGGATGGTCTTGGAGCAGTCCCTGGTTGGGAGGTCGGCCCTGAGTGAGACTTGACTGCAAGGTGGCCACTGGGTCCTCCCAGGGCCCGGTTAGCACGAAGGACAGCTCTGTGCTGCTGCTGTGTTCTGACTGTGGTAGAATATACAAACGTAAAATTTACCATCTCTACCATGACACACGCGTACAGGTCGGTGGCAAAACTGCCCCACCCACCTCCAGAAATCATAGGTCATGTTCCCAGCCGGGGACTGGACAGTTGAACACGACTCCCGGTCCCTCCCCAGCTCCCGGCTGCCGCCGTCCTGCCTTCTCTCTCCGTGAACTTGACAAGGTGGCGTACACCCATGGATCCCGGTGTTTGTCTCTGTGCTTGAGCTTCGTCTCCTTGTGCAGCTGAGGGCCTTCCCCTGTGCCTGCCCTGTCAGTCTTGCGTCATTGGGACAAAGTTCCTGAGATGAACGACTTCTGCGGAGCCAGGGTTATTCTGCCCACAGCTTCAGAGGCTCGGTCAGTCATCACCAGGCCCATTGCTTTGGGCCCATGTGGTTCAGAATTCCCTGGCGTTGGCCCGGGGCAGGGGAGGGGAGCAGAGCCTGTGCATCTCCAGGAAGGCAGGAGGGGTGGGAGAAGTCAGGATCCCAACGTCCCCTTCAGGTGCTCACAAGCCCCACCGCCTCCCAGCAGTGCCGCGGGCTGGGGACACAGCTGCCAGGCATGGGCCCTGGGGGTGCTTCAGACGCACAGCATGGAGAGGCCGTTCTGTCCCCCATTGGCCTCCTGGTGGACTTGTGAGCTCCTCTGGGTGTCAGGTCAGGGCGTCTGACAAGGGACCACCCCTGGAGCTGACCCAGCAGGGCTCAACCAGGGAAGCAGACCCAGGGGCCAGGGACCCTGCTGATACCTGAGCCCTCGCTCCCACCCCACAGGACTGAGAGCCTGGCGGCAGGCTGAGGGCTTCTGGGCCCGGAGCTTTTAAGAGGGCCGCCTTCCGGCCGCGCTGGCTCAGGTAAGCGCTGGAGTGGCCCCCAGGCCGGGCGCGGCTCATCCATTTTTCATTGCTGGCTCTGGTCCTGCAGGCCTCTGCCCACCCTGCCTTGGCCTCTGGAGTCCACACGGGCATGGCGGTGGCTCCAGGCTTAGGCAGTGCCAGCACAGAGCCCTGGCCCTGTGCCCAACCAAGGCAGACCCAGCCCGCGGGCCCTGGCCCTCCTCCCGGTGCCCTGCCTGTGTCCTCCCCACAGGCCCTCGCAGCTGAAGGTCCTCCTCCGTCCTCCTCCCCGGGGGCCACAGGTGGTCTGTGCGTCCTATGCTGACTGGGGGTGGTGTTTCTTGAGACGGCTCTGGGTCAGCCCTCGGGAGACCGTCGGATTGCCCAGAGTTGTCCTGGCCGGCTGTGGTGTAGGTGACGCCATGTCGGCATCTTGATTTTTTCTGGTTTTATTATTATTATTACTTCCCTGGGACAAGTCCCCCAAATCGGAATGACTGGGTCAGACGACAATAAATGGCTACAGCTGGGGATGTGGCTCAGTGGTAGAGCCTGCCCAGCGCACAGTCCAGGACAGGGATCCAGTTAGGACCGGGCCCTTGACCCCTCTGCTGTAGCCCCGAGACTGGGGCCAGGGCTCGGGACCACCCAGCCACTCCTGCCTGACCCTTTCACAACGTGCCCAGCTCCAAGGTACTTCCTAGTTCAAATCCCAGCTCTGTCCTTTATCGGGATTGGGCCTTGGAGCAAGACCAGCTTCGTGGGCACATGGCCCCTGCAGCCACAGAGGGCCTGCGGGGGCGGCCCGGTACACTGGCTGCTGTCAGTGCCGAGCAGGGTTTCGCAGTCCCCCTTTCCCGGAGTCCACCAGCCATGCGTGGCCGCCCTGGGGAAAGCCACCTTGTCTCTCCAGGTCTCCCTGTTCTCAGGGCCCTTCACCCGGCCCTTGACTGTGTATTGAGCGCCTGCTGTGTGCTGGGTTCTGAGAGTGCTTAGAGCTAACAGGTCGGCTGCGCGGGGCTCAGCAAGGCAGCTGCGCTGTCCCACGAGCAGAGAGCAGACTCCAGCACTGTGGCCGTCCCGGGGACAGGGACAAACAAAACAACAAGCAGGCCAAGTTATTTTTATTTATTTATTTGGTGCTGGGGATCGAACCCAGGGTCTTGAGCATGCTGCACGAGCACGGTGCCACCCAGCCACCTCCCTTGCCTGGGTCACTGTCCCATTTAATCCAGTGTAACCCGGACACCAGCATGGAGGGACCAGTTGGCCAGGCTGGGCTCCATTTGACAGGTCTAAGGGATCTCCGGTCCATCTGGGAGGCTCTGGGTGGCTGCACTAAGGGACCTGGGTGGTGGAGTCCAGGGTCCAGCTGGGTGGTCTGTGGGCTGCTCTGAGGCTCACCGTGGCTGTCACGTCCTCCTCCTTCCTGCCTTGGGAATCTTCTAGAATCTCGCCTGTTTTCTGGGCTGGAAGGTGCCTGTGCTCCCTGCAAAGCCTCACCTTTCAGTGGGGAAGCTGAGGCCCAGGGAGGCAGGACGAGTCTGGAGTCGGCCTGGCTGTGGTGCCTCTCCAGGAGGCCCTCCACCACCTGTTCTCACTCCCCAGGAGGAACAAGAACATGAGGTGGGCCCACGTGCCCTTGAGGTGTGTGGTACCCAGGGCTGGGGCCCTTGTCTCTGGGCTTCGCTCCCGGCTACCCAGCGCTTCCCCCCCCACCTCCCCCTGGGCCTCCACAGGCCCCAAGGGTCACGTCTGCAGGAAGACAGAGGCCTGGCCCCTCCCCTAGGAGCCAGTTTGAGTGGCATGAGCATGCGCTGCCTGGGGTCCGCTGTCTCCAGCACACGGGTGCCCGGGCTCTGTGATAATCGACCAGGACTGGGTGCAGCAGCAGCAGGACTCTGCTGTCCACCGCTCTAGAGGCCAGGCGTCTGAGGCCCAGGTGGCACGGGCCACACTCCTCTGGGGCTGCCGGGGAGGCTCCTTCCTCCTCGTCCAGCTCCTGGTGGCTCCAGCGTCCCTGGCTCAGGGCCTGCCTGTGTCTTCCCATGGCACCTTCGTCTTCACATTGCCTTTTCTTGTAAGGACATGTCATTGCATTTAGACCCCCTGATCCGGGATGAGCTCATCACAAGATTCTTAACTAATTACATCTGCAAAAAGCCCTCATTCCCATATAAGGCCACATTCTGAGGTCCTAGGTTGGTGTGGATTTTGGAGGACACTGTTCAACCCACTACAAATCATGTCCCCTCCAAGCCCTCTGGTGTGTGGGACAGGAGCAAGTCCTCCATCTGCCAGTCTGAGAAGGGGACATGGAGGGTGACATCCGAGGGGAGCTCCGGCTATGCTGAGACCCGTTTGCTTCCCTCGAGGACAGTGGGCCCAGCACTGTGTTCTGTGGGGTCCTTCCCCCAGGGCCCAGCCGTGGCCAGAGCACTCCCTGGCGCCCCTCCTCTGAGGGCTGACACTCACGTGTCCCTGGGAGCCAGGCACAACTCGTCCTTACACAGCAGGACGCCAACAGCGACTTCACATTCGGGGAGACTGAGGCACAGGGCAGCACCCGCCAGCTCCAGGCCACACGGTGGGTTGGGAGGGACTTGGCCCAGCAGCTGGGGGGCGAGGCACGCGGTCTTCCTGCTGCTCCCCTGGGCACAGAGGGTGGCATACCAAGGGTTCTCAGTGGCCCTGGAAGTGCAGCGTGGGCGTCCCCTGAGCTAGGCAGACGGGCCAGTCCTCCGGACGCCTGGGCCAGTCGCGGAGATGGAGATGGTCGCGGGTGGGGTTGTTACTGGGTTTGTTAAGGTGTTTTTAGAGCAGGCTTTGCTTTGGGAACAGTTTTAACTCTTAAAAACTTGAGAGTCGGAGGTGCCGTGGGTCCCGCCCCGTTTCCCGCCCTGGGGTCATGCACTGGCACTGGGTAGGGGTCCACCGAGGCCACCTTGTGTTCAGGTTCCCTGTCCCAGACCTTGTCAGGGTCCCTCCCACGTGGAGTAGGACAGGTCTCTCGGGCTCCCCTGGGCTGTGACGGTTTCCCAGACTGTCCTTGCTCTCGGGACCTTGACCGCTGTGGGGGACCTTGACCAGCAGGGTTTTGTGGGCTGCTCTGGATCAGGCCTGGCTGAGGCTGGGGTTTTGCAGGTCTTTCTTGCCAAGCGAGGGCTCAGGGAGGGCAGGGTACTGCCTGGGTCGGGCCGGGGGAGCTGGGACCTGCCTAACTGCCTTTCCCATGGACCTCAAAGCCTCTTCACTCAGCCTGAGACCCTTGGCCAGTGGCTGGTTGTGGGGATGGCCATCCTTCTGATTGGCCTTCACAGGTTCAAGACTGGCCCCAGCTCACCCAAGGTCAGCCGCATGAACACCTGGTTCCAGGGGCGGACAGCTGCGGTCAGGAGCTGTGGAGGCCTGTTCCTTCCACACACACCTACTGTGTCCCTATAGGCTCCGCCCTGGCCCAGGTCCCAGGGCCAAGCCCACAGGTGAAGAGATGGCCCCCTGGGCACTAGCTGTGGCTGAGTCCAGGAGGGAGAGGCCCCAGGGAGGGCGGCACCCTGGGAGCTCCTGGGAGGCCGGGGAGGGCAGGAGCGCCCGGTCTTCAGCTGGCCCAGCCCAGGCGGAGCCCTCCGGCTCACAGCAGGATTTAGCTTAAGCTAAACCTCGAGCACCTGCTGTGCTGGGGAAGGAGGGGTCTGGCCAGTCCTGTAGCAGGTGACAGCCACTCTCCCTCCGTGTCCTGGTAATCTGCTGACTGACTCCTGTCCAGCGCTGGTGGTCACTACCCAGAGGGCACTTCCCACTGGTGTCCAGGTCCTCCTTGCACACCTGTTCCCCCGGCTTAGGAATCCTGCTGCCTGTCCATCCTGTAGCCCCAGCACACAGTAGGGACACAAGATGTGGAACAAATGACCTGTCCACCTCAGCAAGGCATGGAATCTCCTCCCCAAACCTCCTGCCTGCCATCAGGGCAGCTGCTCTGCCGTCCCTGGGGCTCAGTCTCCTGGGCCTGGCCTGATCCAGGTGCTCGGAAAGCGTTTGTAGGGTGGCTGAAGGGGAGGTGAGCCTCCAGAGTCCAGTGGCCAGGGAGGCCGCTGCTGGGCCTCCAGTGAGGTCTTCTGCCTTGGTGCCTCCAGGGACCCAGAATTAATGGCCACACTGACCGGTTCTCAGCTGCAGGGCTGGGGGCTGACGTTTCCCTCCCAGGGCCTCGTGGCCAGCAAGGCCTGGCTCCACCAGGCTGCATAGACGTGGGTCTGGCTGGGAGCACCCTACCTGGGTCCTTCCCCTGGACAACACACAGGCAAGGGGCCCCGCTGAGAGCTGCCACCCCTTCTGTAGCTGGAAGTCCACACTGGAGGGGCCGCCCTGTGAGCCAGCCCCCAGCTTGCCCTCCACAAGCAGGACTTCAGTGAGCGTACTGGGCCGCCATGCACTCGGGAGGCAGCCAGCAGCAGAATGTTCCAGATGGTGGGGGCCTGCCCCTGCTGTCTTCAGGTTTTGCCAGGTGATCCCCTGAGGGCAGACCCGTGCCCCTACTTTGCCCACCACGTGAAGGTCACGGCACCAACAGCGGTAGCAGCTTCGTTCATCTGTGCCAATCTGACAGGTGAACACAGCATCCTGGGGGACGAGGAGTGTTTCTGTCCAGCAGGAAGCACGGATTTCCTCTCCAAGTCCTGCACACAGACAGGCACCGATGCCGGCCACCGCCACAGCACAATGCCCCGCGCTCTGCCCCTGGCAGGTGCCCAGGAACTGCGTGTCCTTCTGAAGGCCCCGCAGGGTGAGGGTGACTGGGCCAAGGGCAGTGTGTAGTCCCTCGGGGCTGATAGTGTGGACAGACGATCAGCCTTGACGGTCAGCTCAGAGAGGGGAAGAAGTGCACAGGCTTGGGGGGCAGCCTGAGGTGGGGGGCCTCTGGTGCAGGCCCTGCCCCAGCGCCACTTACTGGTCTGCAGTGGGGCCAGCTCTCAGATGCCCGCTCCAGGCCAGGGGTGGTGCCTGGCCCTGCCACCGCTGATGACAACTAACTGTCACTCTCAGCCGTGTCCAGCCCACCCCCATGAAATGCCACCCGATCTCAAGGGGAAAACCACGAGCCACGATTCCCAGTTCCCCTGTGGAGATAAACAAGGAATGGCCGTCCAGTTCAAATATGTCCCCAATACTACATGGCACATGCACAGTAACAATGACCCGTGGGCACCTAGACTTTATTTGGAAATCCTACCCCCAGGGGACACTTGGCAGTGTCTGGGAGACATTTTGGTTGTCACAGCTGGGGGTGAAACAGCACCCAGACTGGGGATTCTGCTGAGCACTACAGTCACAGGAGAGCCCCCCCAACAAGGCTCTGCCCAGGGCCTAGCAGGGTGAGGTAGCCAGGTCAGCAGCCTGTTGGGCAGCCAGGTACTTTGTGTCTTTTCCTCCTCCCCCTCCCCCCCCCTCCGACACAGCAGGGGAGATGGAGCCCAGGGCTTACTGCTGCTGAGCTGAGCTATATCCCCAGCCATTTTGAATTTTTATTTTGAGACATGGTCTAACTAAGATGCTTAGATGGTCTCAAATTTGGGATCCTCCTGCCCCAGCCTCTGGGGTCTCCAGGATCACCGGGCAGCCACCGTGCCCAGTCTCTTGCTGTTTGCCCCTGGGTGCAGGGCTTCCTGCTGTGCTTTAGGAGAGCCACACCTCAGCTTTGACCTTGCTCTTTTTTGTGTGTGTGTGTGTGTCCCGGGCTGAACTTGCAGCCCTCCTGCCTCAGCCTCCCGAGTCACTGGACAGGTGTGTGCCATCGCACCTGGCCACTCTTTGACTCAGAGCTCAGGGCTGTCCTCAGAGGAAGGCCTGTTCCTGGCCGGGGGGGAGGAGGCGTCACTGCTGAGGAGGACTGCTTCTGGGGCTGGTCCTGAGCCTTCTGTGCCGGCCCTCGGCACTGTCCCCCCATTCTCTGTGGCCGGGAGCTGAGCAGCTTCCTGGAAGGGCCGCTCTGCAGGTGGCACGGGGATGGGCTGCTGGACCTGGGCTGAAGGGGGCTGTGCCAGAAGCCGGAGGACGGCCTGGCCGGACAGCCCAGCGTGGGGGCCTTCCTCTCACCCCGTGCCCCTCTGAGCCCCTTTCTCTGGCTGCTCCCCAGTTCTCTCCAGCAGCTCATCCCTGACGCAAGTGGAGGCTTTTTCCTTAATTAAAAAGAGATTTAAAACCTCCGCTGCTGTCTCGGCTGGGCCCAGCTGCCTTGAAAAGGTAGAGCCACCAGGGCTGCCCCAGTCTCATCCATGATAACACCAGGCTTTCCCTGTAATTGGAATTAAAAAAAAAAGATTAGATGCATCTGGATCCCTCTCCAGCATTAGTCGGGTTGTTTGTTTGTTTGTCTGAGTTGTTTTTTGCAGAGCTGGGGATTGACCCAGGGCCGCACAAGCCCTCCACCACCGAGCCACACCCCCAGCCCTTTTTAAATTCTGAGACCGGGTTTCACAAAGTGGCTCAGGAGGGCGGGAACCGGCCTCCGCCTTCAAATAGCTGGGCTCACGATGGCACACCCAACATGTCAGGTTGCTTTCTGAAAGACTTGCCCTAAATTCAGACACCCCACCAACAGGGACAGGCTGGTGCTGCCCTGCGCAGCCCGTCCTCCTGCCCAGGGACTCTGCAGGTACAGGGCTACCCAGTGCCCGCTCTCCCTCTCCTGCTGCCCTAGGATTGCCCCCTCTGGGAAGCCTTTCTAACTCCCACCATCTCCCCTCAATCCCGCCTCTCCCCGCTGTGACCAGTCCCTCATGTGTCCGTGTCCCTCTCCTAACTGACCCAGGCTCTGGGGGCTTACGAGCCTCTGCCCCAGGACGGCAGCTCTGCGTCAAATCCTGCACGGTCCTGGGAGGGGTCCCTGACCTCTCGGTGCCTGCTCTAATACCATCTGCTTCGTTCAGAGGACAAAGGCTGAGTCCCCTCCTCTGTGGCCCAGGGCTGGGCAGCTTCCTGGAAGGGCCTCTGCAGGTGGACAGGATGGGCTGCTGCACCTTGGCAGGCCTGGCTGGAAGGGGGCTCTGCCAGAGGCCGGAGGACAGCCTGGCGGGGCAGGACGGCGGGGTGCCTTCCTCTCACCCCGTGCCCCTCCGAGCCCCTTTCTCTGGCTGCTCCCCAGTTCTCTCCAGCAGCCCATCCCTGGCCTCCAGGTGCTCACGAGGTGGTGAGCTCCCAGCCCAGCCGTGGCCCCTCCCACGAGGGCTGCCCTCACTGGGACCCTCCCTGCTTGTCCCCAGCAGACGCTGCGACCTTTGGGTCCCATTTCTGCTGAGGGAGCCTGGAGCAGGAGGCAGGGGAGGCAGCGCTGGGAGAAAGACCTATGGAGACTGTTTCTCAGCCGGGTCCCCAGGCCCTGGAACGAGGCACACAGTAGAGTGACACAAGTGCCCGTCACCTTAGCACCACTAGGGCAGGCTCAATGCTGGGGTGTACCTGGGCTGTGGGACTCAGCCGAGCGACAGGTGGGAAGCCAGGGAGTTGTCATAGACTGTGTCCCTCCTTCCCCAGCCCACATTCTGGCACAAGAAGGAAAAGTCGTCCCCAGGGGTTATGCTTGAGTCAGGAGTGTTTTGTCAGTGCCCAGTGGGCACCTGCAGGGTGACGAGGCCCCTGACCTGTGTTCAGGGCTCTGTGCATACCAGCAGCTGCTCAACACTGGCTGGATCCATGCGTGGGTGCTGGGGACAGCCCATGGAGGTGATGCCAGCCGATGCTCTTGGAGCGTGCAAGGCCAGCTCTGGGATTTTCTCCCTGAAAAGTGTGTGTAACAGTGGAGTGGCTGCTCGGGAAGGAAGCCCAGGTGTACCCCCTGGCCTTCCTCTGCTCCGTGGGTCCCACAGGTTAGAGTCCACCCTGTGTGTTATGGGGAATGGAGTCACCAGAAGGGACCCAGCACTGCCAAGGTGCTATTCTCCAAGGGGCCAGTAGAGGGAGCCTGTGAGCCACAGTGCCGGCACTGGGCCAGCTGGGGCTCAGTGGTAGCCTGTGGGTGGCCTGGGGAACCCGGAGCTTGTGCTGGGGAATGGTGTCCAGTACCCAGTGGCATGGAGCATCCTGGCAGAACATGGACTTGGGGTCTCGGGTTTGAGCCAGAACCAGGGCTTTGGAAGGAAGAGAAGTGGGGGCTGACACAGAAGGGGGTAGGGGGACACTTCAGGCCCCAGCCCGGCCACCTGGCCTCTGTGTGTCCTTCCTCTCTCTAGAATGGCACTGGCTTCCTCCCTGGCTGTGTGAGGACCAACAGCAGAGGGAAAGCAGGCCTGGTGGAGAGAGTCAGGGAGGAAGGAAGCCAGCTGGCTGCCTGGCAGGGAGGGGGCACTCGGTGCCCACCCGCCCGGCCCTGCCCAGCAGGACATCTGGGTCACTTCTCCCACCTGCCCCGCACAGGGATGTCATCCCTACCAGGTTAGTGTGGTGATTTCATTTTTAAACCAGGGAAACAGGCTCAGAGAGTAAAGCCACCCATTGCTACGTCACCCCACCTCAGGCCACCAGAACCTTCCAGACGTGCACACCTCCTGGCACCTCCGCAGAGCGGGACCCCAGGGCAGGGCGGGGCTGCAGTGTGTTTGCTAAGCTCCCCACTCCAGTGGGTGGCCACGATGGGGCAGAGGGCAGAGCAGAGCGTGACACAGCCCCAGCCTGCCCAGCTGGTCCCACTGCATCTTCCAGAGACCACACAGAAGGCCCTTCCGGGCTCCACACTGGCCCCACAGCACTGGGGTCAGGCCTGGGGACCCAGGTGCTCCAGGGAAGGCTTCCTGCAGAAGCTCTCGGTCCTCCGGAAGCCTCCCTGCTCCTCCTGCCCTCCTGCCCTCTCCTTGGGGAACAGTTTCAAGGAGGCCACAGGGTGGCAGGGCACCCAGTTAGCAAGGGGCAGTTCTGCCTCAGGGACCCAGAGCTCCGTGGGGCAGTTGGCCTCTGTCCTTTGGCCCTCCTCCCCTGGCTCCTCCCTGGCTCCCTTCTTGCCATCCTCCCCCTCCTTCCTCCCCTCTCCCCTCTCCTCCTCCCCTCTCCAGGGCATTGAGCAACCCCTTTCAGACGAAGTGTGTGGGCTTCCTCCTGCAGCTACAGACCCTGTTAAGATGCAGATGTGGGCCTGGAGGGACAGGCCTTTCTCCTGTGCCTTTTGTTAGAACTTTGGAGACTAAGGTTTGGGGCCTCCTTCTGCTGGGCCTCAGGGAGCAGTTTGGAAGCCTTGGAGGAGGCGGACAGAGTCCTGCAAGTCCATGGCTGGGCTAGGCAGTGTGGTGGCCCTGGCCAGCGAGGTCATGCTAGGCAGGTGCTACTCCACCCAGGGTGGCCGTGCCTCTGGCAGGAAGAAGCCGGGCTCCCAAGGTTCTGTGCCCATGAGGACATGGGCATGGCCGTCCCCAGGCCTGCTGACTCCCCAGGCCTGCTGGCGTGCAGAGCTCACATGGGCACCCCCAGGCCTTAGCCACACCCCCAGGCCGCCTGCACTGGTAAGTCAAGTTTTTCTGGGTCAGACCGTGCCTGCTCTTCCCACAGGCTGTGTCCTCCCGCAGGCGGATGTGGGCTGTGGTGTGGCCCCAAGTCAGCAAAACTTTCTGGTCCTTTCAGAAAGCTGGTCAGCGCTGCCATTTGGGATCACGGTAGCAGGAGCACAGGCCTTTGTAGTCACCGCTGGGTTTAGCACAGACCCTGGCTCTGCCATATCAGCTCCTAACCTGTGTGGATGACTCCCGGGCCCTCAGTGTCCATGTCTTTGAAATGGGCTGGTAACACTTTACCTGGGCCCCAGCACCAGTCAGGACTGATGAGGGACACCAGCGGACCCAGCAGGCCCACTCTAGTAGTTCCCTGCTTCGTTTCCGGCTCGCACCCAGCAGGATAGGTTCCCAGAGAGCTGAGGGCACCCAGGAGCTCTGCGGCCCTGGGGAGACATCAGGGAGGGGCCTTAGTCCTCCATGCTGGGAATGAGCGAGCAAACCCAGGCCCCAGAGAGGGAAGGTGACTGGGCTCTGTCCCTATGCAGCCCTGGCCCTGCTCCAGTTCCCTGGCCTACTCTCCCCGGCCACGGGGGTCTGCCCTATTAAAACTACAAAGAGTGCGCCTGGGAGACGCTGAGTTGTGGTGCAGTGGCTGCCTTCCCTGTGCGCCGAGGCCAGGACCAGGTTTCTTAGAGAGCTGCCAGGCCCTGGGGGAGGCCAGGCGCTGGGAGGCAGATGGGGCCCATCTGTGGGCCGGAGCTGGATTGTAGGAGGGGACAGGGATGGGCTGCTGCTCTCTGAATGACAAGCGCAGGTGTCTCCCAGGGGAGCTGAGCTGGCTCCGCCCTGTTCATTCTTGAAAAGCAGGTTCTGCAGTGAGCCTGGCTGGCAGGAGGTCTGTGTCAACCTAAGGACTTTGTTCTTCACGGAGCTAAGGCCTGGGCGTGTCTGGGCCTTAGGGATCCCAAGGACACCCAGGCACACACAGACCACCCTCGCTTCTGCTGCCAGCTGCACCCAAGCCAGCCTGGGGTTGATGACATGTGGAGGGGCACACGATCACACGGGAGCTGCCACACTCAGCCACACTCAGCCACATGCATCCTGAGGGCCCGGGGGAAGCAGTGGAGGGGCAGGCCCTGCAGCCGTCCGTCTGCTCCCTGTGAGTCAGACAGGCACTGCGGCCATCTGGGGAGCGCCTGAGCCTCAGTGTCTGCAGGCTGGCCAGTGCAAAGGGTGTCTGTGTCCCCCAGGAGTCACATGTCTGAGTCCTAGCCCAGCACCTCAGACCCAGGCCCTTGGGGAACAGGGTGTGGCAGATGTGACTAGTCAGGACAAGGTCATACCGATGACTGGTGTCTTTACAAGAAAGGGACATTGGACCCAGGGTGCCCGGGGAGAAGGCCATATGAGGCTTCGACAAGCCCAGATGCCACAGACTGCCAGCGACCCCAGAAGCCAGCAGAGGGGCCTGGGAGATTCTCCAGCCTCAGGAGACGCCTCCACCCTGACCTTTGGCCTGCCTGAGGCCACAGGTGGGTGTTGCTGAAGTCACCCAGACTGGTGCAGCCTGGCTGGGCGTGGCTCTGGCCTGACGGCCACGCCCGGAGCCTCTTGTTGGACAGGCTCCATCCTCTCAGCAGGATGCTCCCAGGGCCTGGCGAGCAGCTCCCAGAGGGAGAGCAGAGGCCAGCCCTCTCCTGGGCCGAGGGCCAGGGCTTTACTAAACAAAGGCCCACAGGGATGTGATTGCCCAGGGGCACAGAGAGTCCAGCTGCAAAGCCAGTGTCCTCCCTGGGCCTGGGGCCTTCAGCCCAGCCGGCCACACTGCAGACGGACAGAGGACGTGGCCCAAATTGCGCGGCTCCAGGTGGCCTAGATGTGCGTGTTCTCATGGTTCAAACAGAACATCCGTTGACGGCCTGGGTGTGACCTGTCCCTTGAGGAATACCCTTAGGTGACCAGAGGGTCCAGGAAGTCCCTGTGGCTCCCCACCATGCACTTGCCACCCCTTCTCCCAGGGCCAGGCCAGCTTGCTGGCTGTCAGACGTCCCCAGTGTGACAAGCTGTGAGCAGCCTGAGGAGTGGCCCTTGTTGCCCGGAGCCCCGTGGACAGCCGTGGGACTCAGCTGGGATTTTCTGGTTCCTGGTTCCCATGAGGGCCCATGTGTGCCGGCAGCTGGGCTGCTGTCTCTTCTGCAGGCTGAGCTGGGGCGCAGGGGCTTGGCCGGGCTGCGGGCTGTAGGCTCTGCCTGCTACAGGAACTTTTCCCGGGTTGCTTGAGTATCCTCCCGGCAGTGACAGTACGGAGGGCTAAGGGGGGAGCCGGCAGGTCTGCTGAGATGTCACCCCCGGCAAGGGCCTGTCCTGCTCGGTTCTGAAGGGTGTGGAGGAGCTCACTACCCTGGCAGAGGAAGCCCAGTCCAGTCTGGGGAGCAGATTATGCAAAGGCCCAGGGGACCTGTGAGTTTGGGACCTTGCAAGAAGTTTGGCAAGAGTGGCAGGTGACAAGGAGATGAGGATACATCCTGAAGGCCCACACTGGACTATGAGGCTGCCTGGCCCAAGGCCAGCATTCCCCAGAACACCTCATGACTCATGTTCTGCCAGACATCAGCACACGGTCTGTAGAGAGGACTCAAAGGCCGGGCGTGGTGGCCACACCCGTCATCCCAGCAGCTCGGGAGGCTGAGGCAGGAGGATGGCGAGTTCAAAGCCAGCCTCAGCCGTGGTGAGGTGCTAAGCAACTCAGTGAGTCCCTGTCTCTAAATAAAATACAAATAGGCCTGGGGTGTGGCTCAGTGGTCGAGTGCCCCTGAGTCAAATCCCTAGTACCAAGAAAGAAAGAAGGAAATGGACTCAAAGGTCATCGAAGTTCAGAAAGCCTAGGGTTAAGCAGTTAGGAATCATTCCTAATTTTTTTTAAGCTGTAGATAGACACAATACCTTTACTTTATTTTATTTTATTCTTTATGTGGTGCTGAGGATCAAACTCGGCGCCTCACACATGCTAGGCGAACGCTCTACCGCTGGGCCCCAGCCCCAGCCCTGCTGATGGTTGTTTAAGCTGCTAAATTAATAAATGGATGAGGTTGCTCCTCGCCCGCGGCAGGACTTCTCTGTGAACATGGAAGAGGAAGGCAGAGTGGACGGATATGTGGTTCCCAAACTTATTTGATTGTGTTTCTGAGAGTCTCAGGAAGCCCGTGTTCCGGGGATCGGACTTTGGGAAATGCTGTCAGTAGCCGGTGGTCTGGGTTAGGGTCAGGGGAGGTCGAACCTGGAGGCTGCAGGATGAGTGAGGGCGGAAGAGGGGAAGGAAGAAGCAGAGGCCTGGGGAGGCAGAGTCAGGCCAAGAGATCGGGAGGCCTGGAGACGGAGACTGAGGCTCTGGTTTCCAGCAGGTGCCACTGGCCCAGGTGGGGCAGGGGAGGGGACATCTGGCAAGGACTTTATCCAGCTGGAGGTCCTTAACTGGGCAGAGCCAAATGACCTGTGCCACCAGTCTCTGGGCGAGGGGACAACCCCAGGCCGGTGGCCGCGCCCTGCGTTCCTCAGACCTCAAGGAGGACGCAGCAGGGATCACGCCCAAGGGAGAAGCGACTCTGGGCATGGTGGAGGCCGGGGTCGGCTCAAATCCAGGCTCTACTGCTTCCAGCCATTCCTAGTGACGTTCTGGACACCTGCCCGTGTCCACCCTGCCCTGGGCACTCACTGCTCATCCAACCTTCCCCAGCCTTGGCTTTCCTGTCTGTGGAGGAGGGACCGTGACGTCCCCTTTGCTGAGTGCCGTTGGCTCTCAGTGGTGGCAAAGGGAGGGGGCTCCAGCGGCCACTGAGGCCGGCCTCTGTCCTGTGTACGTGTGTGCCTGCCTTCCAGGCTTTAAGATGTGCGTCAGCGCCAGCAGCAGCCACGATGAAGCCCCGGTCCTCAGTGACAAGAACCTGGACGTGCCCAACATCATCATCACTCCCCCGACGCCCACGGGCGTGACGCTGCCAAGGGACCCCCAGCAGACAGGTGAGGCCGTCCTGCCAGCACTGCCAGGCTGGAGGCGGCTCACGCGCTCCTCCCTGCGCCCCGTGCCCAGTTCACGTCCCACCTGCCCTGGGGTTTATTAAAATACCCGCTCAGGTTTGGGGACGCCCCACTGAGGGCCCCTCCCCAGGACACCAGCCCAGCAAGACCCCGTGTGCTGAGTAATTATCTAGACGGCCTTGCGGCCTCCAGGGACAGGGGATTGGAGGACTGGGCTGACCGCCATGCTGCGTGTTCTCCAGCCAGGGAAACTGATGGGCACGCCTTCCCCTGCCCACAGGAGGACCGTGCTCCGTCTCCCTGGCTGCAAACCTTGGGCTGTTCAGGAGAGGCCTGGTCACAGCTCATGCCCAGGGTGTGGGTGGACCCTGGGCCTTCCAGACACAGCTGGGTGCAGGCAGGGAGGGGACCACACACCAGGGAGAAGCCAGACAGGTGCCCCCTGCTCTCGGTCCATGCCACTGGAGCGATTTAGGACCCGTTGTCCTCCCAGCAGGCAGGTGCGTGAGAGGGAGTGCTTCAGGTGAGACGGGCACTGGTGCAGGGGCCCGTCCTGCTTCTCTAACAACCAGCCAGAGAAGAAACAGAGTCCCACCAGAACAGCCTCCATCCACCCAGGGCCACAGCCCCAGGGACCCCCCAACACCACAGGCCCCTGGCATGGCAGGCTGAGGGCCCAGCTTCCGTCAGGAGCCGTGGGGCAGCCACGTTCTACCTGCAGCAGCCATAGCCCACTGACCTTCCCAGGGGTCTGACACCAGGTTCAGGCTCCTACCAGCCTCAAGTGGCTCTCGTCCCAACCCTCAGGGCTGTCAGCAGTGTCCCTGTCTGTCATCTAGAGAACAGGTCCAGACAAGGTCCGTGACTCAAGGGCACACAGCCAGGCAGAGAAGAGCAGTCCCTCTCCGCGCTCCTCCCGCACCCGGCCAGTGTCCAGTCACAGGGTGTGGGCGGCTGCAGCCCCAGGGCTTAGCTCTCCATCAGGGTCTTCAGGCCCCGTCCCCTGCACAGCGGGCCCCACTGCCTTCCCCACTCCCAGGGCTGCTGGGACACTCTGTCAGGTCTGCGGGCGGCCTGTCAGACCTAGGCCAGGCCCCAGGCAGGTGCCCACATCCGGACAGAGGTTTCCTTTGGGTCTCAGTGGCTCCGAGATGGGAAAGTCCAGGGCAGGGGCAGGCGTCCCCTCTCATCTACTGTGTCAAGCTCAGACTGTCCTTGGCTCTTCCCTGGAGAAGGGGGACCGGCAGGGAACCCTGGGAGCCCAAGTCCTGCCTGCCCCTTACCAGCTGCAAACGTGAGCCTCGGTTTCCTGACTGAAAAGTGGGAGCCCAGGGGAGCCGGAGAGCAGAAGGCAAGGTGGGTCCAGGCCCGTGGGAAGCGGGGGCTGAGCTCTGGCGCCCCTGGTGCTCGTCATGGAGAACAGACATGGGCCTGGCCAGGCCCTCCCAGGCTGCTGGGGTCTCTTCTCAGCCACCCGGGGCTCCCCAGCAGCAGCCTCCTGGACCCTGATTAGCCTTCTCTGCTGGGCCTCAATTTGTCCACAAAACAAGGGGCCACTGGGCTCCCCCAGCCCTCCCCAGTGAGGCTGTGCCAAGAAGACCCCCAACCCCAGGACCTCAGCAGACTCCAGAGGGCAAGGCGTGGAGATGGGCCAGGGGGGGCTTGGGGTCCCCTCTCGGCCTCCAGCGACATCACTGCCCAAACGTGGGGGGAGCGCAGGGCAGGCTCGGGGCCCCTGCCTCCTGGCCTGCAGCTCCCAGGGAAAGGCCTGGATGGGGTGGGAGAGGGTCCGGATGTTGACCTCTCTTTCTCCTAGTCTGGCTGGATGAGACGGGGTCCTGCCCAGATGACGGAGACATGGACCCTGAAGCCTGAGGAGGAACTGCAGGTGTGCTGAGCCACTGGGCAGGGACCGCAAATCCTGCCCTGGACAAAGATGGCGCAGCCGGAAGAATGATGTACCTCAGGCCAGAGGCCCACAGCCTCCGTGCTCCCCCTGACCCTGTCCTGTGGCCCTGGTGACGCCTGCCAGGGTGCCAGAGGAAGGCCATCTCCCAAATGAGCACGCACTCCCAGGGCCCTGGCCCCCGAGGGCAGCAAGAACTCCCCTCCAGTGGAGCGGCTGCCTTTCTTACAAGCCCCAGAGGCGGAGCAGATGCCGCAGTGATTCACGGTTTCTTTTTTGCATTGTAAATAAAGATCCTGGGAAACAGTGGTGAAGGCTCTTGGTTCTCCAGGTGGAGATGCAGCGGCCCAGGGATCAAGGTCTGGGGCGTCAGAGGCTCGCTGGGCAGGGGGAGCCATCTGGCTGTGCCGGGCCCCCGGTGCTCTCCAGCCCTCGATGTTCACACCACCATGTAGGCTCAGGGGACTGAGAGCACAGGCCCTTTCTGTGTCTGGGTCCTTTCCTATGGCTTCCACCAGAGGCTGTGTCCCCATAGCAGAGCCTGCAAGGATCAGGTACACGAGTGACTTGGAGGAGTCCCAGCACACGCAGGGGCATGGGGAGTCAGCTAGGGGCCCCAAGACCCCCCTCAGGTCTACTCCTTCACTAGGGGACTGCCTGCTGGAGGTGTGGTCTGGCCAGCAGAGGCCTGGAGCAAGCTTCCCGCTGTCCCTCTCCCTCCTGACAGTGTGCAGGACACACCAAGGAGTGTGGCCGATCAGGAGAGCTGCCCCCAGCCTCAGGGGCTGGAGTCTTTTTATTAGGACTCAGTTGTGTGACCGGGTGACCTCAGCCTCCAGCCGCTCAGAGGCCAAGCTGGTGTCACATGGCTGGAGGCCCCTCAGCACACCCTCTGTGCAGCCAAAGCCCCAGGTAAACAAAGACGCTCAGGGGACACGCCACACACGAACACACTTCACCTCTGGGCACATTTCTCCCTTTATTGCTTGAGAAGAGGCAAGAAGGGAAGGGCCCACAGAGGAGTGATGGAGCTGGAGACCCTGGGGACCTAGGCTGAGGTCCCCTGAGGATCTGGGGGCTGTGAACCCCTCACATCCCCCCTTTTAGGGTTGAGGCAGCAGCCTGCATCTGCCACCTCGCACTCATGCTGGGAACCTCTCAGCCCTGCCAGGCTGGCCCCCCAGAGGGCAGTGCTGGGTGCCAGGCCTTGGGATGTGGAGGGCCCAGGGTAAGGACGGCTGCCTGGACATGTGTCCTGCACATTGACACAGGGCCCAGCCTCCAGCCCCACGCCTGGCTGAACGGCCTGGAAAGGACGCCCGCTGAGCAAGCGCAGCAGTCCTGGTCCTGCCTCCAGCCCTCGCAGACATCTGCGCACCTGCGGCCCCCAGGACGGTTATCAGTGGCAACGGAGGCCTGGTGGGCGCCCGCCGTCTCCCTCCGCCACCCTCCTTGGGTCTCAGGAGCCACTCCTTTTCTCCCACAGCCTGGGCACCCTAGAGCAGCCTGGCTCCTGCATCCGGGCTCTTCGGCCTTATTTTTCTAGCTTTTGAATGAGGCTTCGCCTGCACCAGGGAGGACGTGGAACCTCCGCACACAACACAACCAGCTGAGCTCGTGCGTCCACTGTGGAAACCCCTCGGGGGTCAAGAGAGTGGCTCTCACCAGCCCACGGGTTTTGCTGGACCCTTGGAAAGGCCACCGCTCTCCCAACCCCTCCTCTGTGGATCTGCCTGTCCTGTGACACTTCACAGAGATGGAGTCACAGTGGTGGCCTGCTTTATCCATGGCGCTGTTCCAGTCCACGGTGCTGCTACAGAACCCCTTCTGCTGGGTAGTAAATATCAGCAATTCACTGCTCACAGCTCTGGAGGCTCAAGTCTACGACAAGCTGTCAGCAGACGGGGTGTGTGGCGAGGCCCGCTTTCTTCTTCAAAGATGGCGGTTTGGGGCTGGGCTGTGGCTCAGTGGTGAGCGCTCGCCTAGCACGTGTGAGGCCCTGGGCTGGATCCTTAGCTCCACATCAAAATAAAATAAAGGAATTGTGTCCACCTACAACCAAAAAAAAAAAAATGTTAAGAAAAAGAAAGATGGAGCCTTTGCCCTGTGCTCTCGTGTGGTAGGAAGGGCCAGGGAGCTCCTTCAACTTCTGTATGGACACTGATCCCATCCCTGAGGGTGACACTTAGGACTTCTTGTCCCCAAGGCCCTCCTGACACTCTCCCTTTGCCTATTAGCTTCCAACATACGAGTTTTGCAGGGACACTGGCATTCTGACATTCAGTACAGCAGTGACTTAAGTGGCTTGATTAAAATTGGTTTAAACACAACAGAGAGCTACAGCACAGAAGGACAGGGACAGTCAGCACAGCCCATTGACTGGGGAGCTAATAGCGGGAGGCGGCCACCTGCCCTCCTCCTGCCCACCCGCCCCTCCGCTGCCCTTCCTCCCGCTGGATCACCTCTCCCACTGCCCCCAGCTCCTAGCTGTCTGACGGCCTCTTCTGCTTTCAGTTATCCACGACTTGCAGTCCACTGAGTCCATGCCTGTCCTCCTGCCCTGTCTGCTCCAGTCTGGCTTCGATCGCCCTGGTTCTGGCCTTTGCCGCTCACCAGGACTGTGGCAAGGCCACTAGCCCATCGCCCCTACCCCATGTCTCCTCTGCCTCTGTCCCTCACTCTGTGCCAGCTTAGTATCACTCTGCACCACCTGCTTAGCAGGCTCCCAAAGCGCCCAGTGACGGAGTGGAGGCCAGCATTCGCCTCCTCACCTTCATTCCAGCCAGCCCAGCTCCTGGCTTTTCCTTGGCACATTCCTCTTGTTTTGGTTATTGCCACAGAGCAAATAGCCTCCAAAGTCAGTGGTTTTGCTTTTAAACCTGCAATTTGGGCAGGTCTGAAGGGATAGCTCACCTTTATTTTGTGAGACACCAGCTGAGACGTGTCATCTAGCTAGGAGATCGGCTTCCAAGAAGGCGCACCTAGAGGAGTGTCCACCTACTGCATGGCTGACAGGTGGTCCTGGGCTCTTGGTTTCTCTCTGTAAGAGCCTCGACAGGGGAGTGCGGGCTTCCTCACAGATAGCAGCCCAGCTCCACGCATGAGCATCTCAAGAAAACCAGGTGGAAGCTGGTGTCCGAGGTTGCGATGCATCTCTTCTGCTGCAGGCCCCGGCCTCTCTGGGTTCAAGGGAAAGGAACGTCAACACTACCCTTGATGGGAGCAATGTCAAAGCACTCTGTAAGGCGAGCGTGTGGGGTGGGAGATGCCGTGGCCATGCCACGGTTCCACAGTGTCCCCCAAAGTTTGTGTGTTGGAAATTCACCCCCACATCCATTCGCTCGTGGTATCTGGAGGTGGGCCTTTGGAGGTCACTTGGATCAGATGAGGTCTTGAGGGTGGCTTATCATGGCATCAGTGGCTTTATAAGAAGAGGAAGAGACACCAACTGGCTTGCTCTGCCTTGCCACGAGGTGCCCTCCGCCGTGGTGGGATGTGGCACGAAGCCCTCACCAGTTTCTGGCCCAAGACTCTTGACTTCTCAGGCTCCAGAAGCATGAGCCCAGTACTCCCCTGCTCTTTCTAAATTACCAGCTGTGCTGTTCGGGCATAGCCACAGGCAGGGCCTGGGCGGCTGGCACACTCTCTGTGCAGGGCATGGTTCCCCACTCACAGAACTCTCCTGGGAACCCTCTGTGACAGTGTGCCTCAGTTTCCTTTTTGCTGGGATAGTGCGCATCATGAACAGCACCCCCGACAGTCAGTGGCTGGAACAGCAAGCTCTGGTCCCCACTCGCTGGTGTGCATGTTGGCCGTGGCCCTGGCGGGGCTGCACCTGAGTTCCAGTTCCCTCCTTGTCCCCTTGTTCACGGACAACCCAAGTGTGCTCCCTCGGGGACGTTGGGTGCAGAGCACAAGCTGAGCCACGTGGCGGGGCGGCCTGTGGCCATGGCCTGTCCATGCTCCCCTGGCCCAGCTAATGCTAGGAGGCTGCGAAGTCTCCCAGTGGAGAAGGGGTGAGAAACTGCATTAGAGGGAGAGGCAGGCGCTGGGGACGAGAATCTCCACGAGGAGACACTACTGTTGTTCTCGTTTGATGAATGAGAACTCAAGGGACCTCAAGTTCCCATCACTTACCAAGGTCACCCAAGGTGGCAGAAGTGGGAGACAGATCCAGGGAAAGGCTCTGACCAGCCTCAGGAGTCGGCCCTTCTTGCTCTTTGGATTGGCTAAGTCGGCCTCCCCTTCTCCTGGCTGCTCGGAGCCCCCCGCCTCCCCCGGGAAGCCACACTTGACCCTTGGCCCCATCCTGCTCCCTCTCCTGCCCTGGACGCTGGGTCCCAGGGCTGGGGCTGAGCCGCAGGCAGGGAGGAGCCCCCACCTGAAGTGGCACTGCTGGAGGGCCTCGGCACGCTCAGCCCCGGCCAAGGCTAGTCACGCGCTCCATCCCGGCTGTTAGTGGTGGCCATGGCAACAGGGCTGAGGGCTGGGAGCTGGTCAGGCTGGCGGGGTTCACAGAGGCTGCATTGCCCAGGAGGCTAGGTCTGGCTCTCTGTCCTCCAGGGGCCCTGAGTGGGCTCCTCTATCTCCTGGAGAGGTATCCTGGGCCCAAGGCACCCGCGCCAATCCTGTTGGCCTCTTGTTGCAGTTTGCCAGTGTTCCCAGGGTTCGGCTGCTCACTGGGGAATGGGGACAATGACATGGGGGCCAGTTGAAGGTGTGAAGGTGGGGCAGGTGGCGAGAGGGAGCGCTCTGGAGCAGACCACCTGGGATCATACCTGGCGGTGCTCCTGCACTGACTCCCACTCACAGGAGAGCAGCCTTCTGCCCGAGCGCCGTCCTGCTCTCCAGGGCTTCCTCGGTGCAGTGGCAGGTGGGCGGTGGGCTCCTTGAGGCTGGGCGGAGCAGCAGGCAGCTGACATGGGGAGCAGCCCTTGCTCATGTGGAGGGGCTAGTGGATAGTACCCCAGCTTCCTCAGAGGTGGCGGGCAGCTGAGGGAAGCCCCGGCTCCTCGAGCTGTCACCTGCCCTGGTGGAGATCCGGCCCACGTGCACCGCTGATCCAGGAGCTCCGAGGTGGGCTCTGCACTTGGGCCGGCCTCCCTCCCTCCCTTCCTTCCCTCCTTCCGTTGTCCGTTTGCAGTGCTGAGGGGGATCCTAGGGCCTGGTGCATGCTAGGCAAGTGCCCAACCACTGAGCTACAGCCCATGTCAGCTGCGCATCTCTGACCTGCTCCCAGGGCTCACACCGATGGTCCAAGAACCTCACTTTGAGCAGCCAGGCTTCAAGCCTGCTCACTTACCTGAGCCCATTACCCTGAGCGGTGAGGAGACCTGACTCCTGCCTCCCCAGCCCTCCGCCCTGCAGGGTGCTTCCTGGGATAGCCTTGGGGACAAAGTCCCTCCACTTGGCTCCTTTCTTGGGGCCTACTTCCCAGCCCAAGACAAGTCCCTGCCTCTGTTTATCAGCTGAGTGGCCTTGAGCGAGTCATCTGCCTCTCTGGTCTTCAGTTCCTCAGTCTTGGAGTGGGGATGATGACCAGGCCGCCGGAGGGCTGAATGAACGAATGCACACAAAGACCAGAACACACTGACCGCGGGTTGAGGAGCCTCTGAGTGGTAGCCATGAGCTGATGTTCACACAGCTGTGCTGGAGAAGGTCCACAGACGGCCAGCTTGCCACGGCCAGCTTGCCACAGCCACACTGGGCCTCAGTGGCTCCTGTAGGAACCGGAGACTCCATTAAGGCCAGGAGTTGGCACAGGTGGGTGGGTGCCTCCCTGGGGCTGGTCCAGAGTGAGGGTTTAATAGGGACCAAAACGCCACTCCCCGGTTCCTAGCGTCTGAGTCTTTTTATCCCTTGAATCATCCAGGAGGAGGGGGTTGCTCAAAGCTGTGGGTGGTTTCTCATTTATTTTTAATGCCAAAACCTGTATACTGATGAGAATCAACAACCAGAAACCTGGGGTACGGCTGCCCTCGGAGCACGTGGGGCTGGGGGTGGGGCCGCAGTAAGTGGAGAACAGGAGGCAATCGAGGTGAACCAGACCTGCTGCGTGGGGCTGTGTCCAGGCTCCAAGAGACAAGGAATGTTCTGGTCTTGCAACTCGGGAAGCCTGCCGTGCTCCTCCGGGAAGGAGCTGGGGGGAGAACAGTGCGAAACAGATGGAAATGTAATCTTTTAACGACAGCAGCAGATGGCAGAAAGTCACCAGAGCGAATTCACAGCGCGTGGCCCGCCGGATCGCCTGCCCAGCCAGAAAGTGCATGGTGGGCTGTCATGGCCGCCCCCTGCCAGGCCCAGGAGGCGCCAGCTGCAGGCAGAGCTGGGCTGTGGGAGGGCGGACGTGCTGCCAGACCCAGCCGTGCAGAGCCACAGGTGGATGGGAAATACCTGGCCACCTGGTGGGGTCTGGAAGTTTCCACGCCTGGCATGCACAGCCAGTGGGCTCTGGGTTCTGACAGGCCCACTCTCCCCCCAAGCCGGGCCATCACCACCACTCTCCTGCCCTGGGTGACTACTGCTACGGCACACCCCCCCACCCAGAGATCTCAGATCTAAGATGCACAGGACCACATCACCCCCACTCCCCACCTCATGCTTTAAATGGTCCTTCTGCCCTCGGGATCCAGACCAGGTTTTTGGAAGCGGCTCATGAGGGCAGCCCCTGGGATCTGGCCCTGCTGTCTTTGCCTTCACTGCTGCCTTGCAGAATACCAGGCTCAACAGGGACAGCAATACCTGTTGGGCTGTTGAGAAAGAAATTCCACCAGCGCTAAGAGCCGGCTTCACTACGCACTGCCCACTGCTGTGCCAGGCACCAGGTGAGACCAAATTTCAGCAAATAGGTAACAGATGAAGGGGTAGGCCCACCCTATTTCCGGCTGCCGCTGGCTGGAATAGGCCCATGCTGCCAGCTGGCCATCCCACCTTACAGACTGAGGAGCAGGGGCATGCAGGGTCACCTGCAGGGAGCTGTAGGCACTGTTGGCCCCTGGGCTGCTGGACAGGACAGGGAGTGCAGCTGGGAGCCCCGCTCAGCACGAGGGCCTGGCTCCACACACACCTGACTGTTTCACTGAGATAAGAAAAGAAGGGTTTTCCATTCTGCATTGGTTTTCTGCTGCTGTGACTATATTTCCAGCCCTGACCTTATCTAAGTGACACAGTGCCTGCTGCTCACAGCTTCCCCAGAGACTGCAGGGGGGGGCCTGCCCTGCATCCTGACTGGGGTGTCAGAGACTCCTGTGCCCAGGCCCACACCGGGAGGCTCCAGTTCCTCCTGTCCTGTCCTGGTGAGGCCAGGTGGCTGCACCGCACAGACGGGCTGCTAGCCAGGGAGGCTCCCCCTCCCAGTCCATCAGAAGACTCCTCACTTTGCTGGTCCACTGGTCTCTTCCCTAGGAAACTCCAGACCTCAACAAAGATGAAGCAAGTCCACACTAAGACCCTCTGCAGGTGGACCACAGGGTGTCCCAAACACGCTCAGTCCCAGAGGGGCCTGGGTCACACTCATGAGTGGTTCTTGTCCCAGTAATGCCAGCCAAAAAGTTGGACACAGGAGCCATCAACCCTTGGAAGATCGAGGCCTTGTGCTGGGTTGTACATGCCACCTTGTAAAGCTGTTTCCACCTGTGGCTAGTGTCCACCACAGCGGATAGCCACAACATTTCATCACTGTGGAAAGTCCTGCTGCTTTAAAAGACACCCAAGCTGATGGCTTGTGTAGAAGAGCTGTTTGCTCCAAATTCCCATGTAGCCGGGTGATACTGCAGCAATTGTCCTTGTATTTATATTCAGTGCTGAGGATAAAACCAGATCCTCATGCCTGCTAGGCAGGTGCTCTACCGCTAAGCTACAGCCCAGTCCTTATTTATTTAGGACTTTTATTTATTTATTTACATGGTGCTGATGATCAAGTCCAGGGCCTCACATGTGCTAGGAATGTGCTCTATCACTGAGCCACAACCCCAGCCCCCTTTTATATTTTTTTTGAGAGAGTCTTGCTAGGTTGCTAAGGCTGTCCTCAAACTTGCAATCCTCCTGCCTCAGCCTCCCAGGTCACTGGGATGCAGGTGGGTGCCCCCACACACAGCCTGACTATCCTAAAGTGAGGACCGTTTCTCGCAGTTCCAGGAAATGATGTTTATTGCTGTGTTTTGGTAGCTGGAAGGACCTGAGGGCTTTTTTTTTTTAAGAGAGAGAGAGAGAGATAGAGAAGAGAGAATTTTTTAATATTTATTTTTTAGTTTTCGATGGATACAACATCTTTGTATGTGGTGCTGAGGATCGAACCCAGTGCCTCGCACATGCCAGGGGAGCACGCTACCGCTTGAGCCACATCCCCAGCCATACCTGAGGGCTTTTAAAACCACCTTTCCATAATAGAAGAGTTGTAGAGTCCAGAAGGGTTGCCAGCGGGTCTTGTGCTTTCTCAGTCGGTCCCCCTGGTGCTCACCCTGTATCACTCTAGCACACTTTGTCACAGTCCGTGCACCAGCATCGACGCACTGCTAACTGAGGCAGGTGCTCCTTTCACACTTCCTTGGTTTTTGCCTCGTGTCCTCATCTGCCCGGGACCCCACTGGACACTTAGTTGTTTTGTCTCCCGAGGCTCCTCTGGGCTGTGGCTCTTTCCCACACTCTCCCTGGTTTTGATGACCTCGGCAGTTCTGGGGGCAGTAGTCAGGTGTTTGGCAGAAGGTCCCTCCATTGGGATTTGCCTGATGTTTTTCTCATGATTCTACTAAAGTGACGGGTTCTTTGGGAGGAAGGTGCCAGAAGTAAAGTGCCCCTCTCTTCCTGCCTTATCAAAGGCGTGAACCAGCAATGTCACTGACGCTGCTGACCTTGCCCGCTGGCTGAGGTGGTGTTTGCAAGTTCCTGCTCCGTACATTCTTTCCTGACTCTCCAGTTCTGCTCCCTGCAGGGAGGTCCCTGTGCACAGTCCCCCTGTGTAGTGGCTTCAGCTCCCCAGGGAGCAGCTCCCTGGGTGCATTATTTGGAATTCTGCATGGGGGTCTTGTCTCATCTCCCTCATAGATGAGTGTTCAAGGGTTTCTTTCTGTATGGACTTGTGAATATCCGCCTAATGCTTTGGGTGATCATCCAACACACACTGATACTGTTTTGCCTGAGTTGTTCCAGCTTTCGCCATTCAGAGTTCTACCTGTGCCTCCTGTCCTTTTGGCATTGAACCAACACTGTGGGGTTCCCTTTTGTCTGTGGTGAGCACTTCCTTATTCTCTGGTGCTGTAAGATCTCTATGTTCTTTTGGTGTATTCCCTGACAACCCTAGAATTGGTCAGTTCTTCTTTCTCAAAGGAGCCCTGGCTGCTTGACTTGGAGGTGGTGTTAGAAACCAACATCTGGGTGTTGGGTGTGCTCATCTGCTGGGCGGTGCTGCTGCGTGGCCCCCTGGTGGCTACAGGAAGGAGATGCGCACTAACGGTACATGTAAGGTGTTGAAACCCGTGTGTTGACATATTCCTAGGTACAGCAGTCCCGCTTCTGGGTACAAATCCAAGGGAATGAAACCAGTACAGGAGAAATATCTGCACTTCATGCTCACTGTAGCACCATTCAGAAGAGAAAAGACACGGAATCAACCCAAGTGTTCATCAATGGATGAATGGATATTTTTAAAATGTGGTATTCATATACAGTAAAATATTATTCAGCCTAAAAAAGCAGAAAAATTCTGTCATTTGCAACAACATGTATGAATATCATGCTAAATGGAATAAGCCAGGCACAGAGGGATGGCCTCTGAATGACCTCACCTATATCTGGAGTCCTCACAAGTTGACCACATAGAAGCCTCTAGTTTCCAGAGGTGGAGGGTGTGGAGCAACTGGGGGAGGGGACTGTTGGTAGGTGAAGAGGAGTGCTGGTGGCCAGGCACAGCAGAGTGACTGCAGTTACAGCATGTAGTATGTATTCAAATTACCTAAAAGAGAGGGGTTTTATTGTATTTTGGGGGGTGCTGGGCATCAAACCTAGGGTCTTGTGCATGCTAAACATATACTTTTATCACTGAACTACACCCTCAGCCCAGAGACTGGGTCTTACATAGTCTTATCACAATGAAGTACGTATTTGAGGTAACGTATATGTTAATTGCCCTTACTCAATGCATGCAAGTATCAAAATATCACCTGTTGTTCATGGCCGAATGCCTATAATCCCAGCTACTTGGAGGGCTGAAGCAGGAGGATCACAAATTTAAGGCCGGTCTGGGCAACTTAGTGAGATCTTGTTCTCAAAATAATAAAAAGATTTTTAAACAGGGCTGGGATGTGACTCAGTGGCAAAGCACCATCAATATTGAAGAAAATAAAATACTTTCAATACGGAAGGAAAAAACACACTGAATCCTATAAATATATGCATATATACAATTATTAATTGTTAATTAAAAATAATGTAAGTCAGGCTGGATACTGTGGCGTATGCCTGTAATCACAGGAAGGCTGAGACAGTAAGTTCAAAGCCAGTCTCAGCAACAGGGAGGCGATTGGCAAACCAGTGAGACCCTGTCTCTGAATAAATTACAAAAATGAGGGCTGGCAAGTGGCTCAGTGGACAAGTGGCCCTGAGTTTAATTCCCAGTATCAAGAAAGAAAGAAAGTTAGGCATGGTGGCTTGCACTGGTAGATCCTGCTATTCAGGAGAAGAGGTTGGAGAATCACTTGGGCCACCAGCCAAGACCCTGTCTCAAAAAAAAAAAAAAAAAGTAAAACACAAAAAAGTATTATTGTTATTATTATTTGGTACCCGGGACTGAATCCAGGGGGCACTCAACCACTGAGCCACATCCTCAGCCCATTTTTTAAAATTTTATTTAGAGATAGGGTCTTACTAAAGTTGCTTAGAGCCTCATTAAGTTGCTGAGTCTGGCTTTGAGCTCACAATCCTCCTGCCTCAGCCTCCTGAGTGGCTGGGGTTACAGGTGCACCACCACGCCTGGAACGAAAATATTTTTATATGCACCCATGCCCATCCATATTAAGGCCGATGTGAGTTCACACTGATGCCTGTGGCTCCTTGCCGTGGGAACATGCTGGCTAGCTAGGGTGGGTGTTTTGCAGAGCAGGAAATCATGGCCACCCATCTTTAGTAGCATCCCATCTCCACTACTTCCGGCTCCCAGTGCTCCATTCCATTTGGGTTTCCTCTTGTCTGTTTATTGTAACATCACCACTCAGAGAGGCCTGGGTGAGGCTGGGCTTCTGGAAGACTCTCTCACTCCACTGCCTTGGTCCTAGGACTGGCTCAGAATTGGAGCCAATCCCTTCACTTCAGGGTTCTCAGTTGCAAAAACCTCCTGGAAGCTGGTTAAGTATGCAGGGTACCTGGGCCCACCCAGACTTACCAGTCAGAAAGTAGAAGCCTGGTGGGAAGATCACAAGTCCAAGGCCAGCCTGGGTAACTTAGTGAGACCCTGCTAAAAAAAAAAAAAAAAGAAAGAAAGAAAAAAGAAAAAAAAGAAAGAAAGAAAAAAATATATAAAGGGCTGCAGATGTGGGTCACTGGTAAAGCACCCCTGGGTTCAATCCTTAGTACCAAAAATAAAAATATATATAAAAAAGGGGGGGGGGGAACCCAGGAAAACAAACAAGTGTACTTTTTTAAAACAATTTTTAAAACTTTAGTATTTATTTATTTATTATTTGTAAGTGGTACTGAGGATGGAACCCAGGGCCTTGCGCGCTCTACCACTGAACCACAACCCCAGCCCCACAACAGGGTCTTTCTAAGTTGCTTAGGGTCTTGCTAAATTGCTGAGGGTAGCTTTGAACTTGCGATCCTCTGCCTCAGCCTCAGCCTCTCCAGTCGCTGGGATTACAGACCTGGCTGATTCCAGGACATTTCTGCCACTCCCCCCAAAGAAAACTGGTACCATTAAGTGCTCACCTCCCTCCCTCCCTCCCTCCCTCCCTTTCTCCCTCCTTTCCTCCCCTGGCAACTGTTAATTTTTCTGTTTCTGTGGATTTGCCAATTGATTCTGGACACTTTCTCGGGATGGAGTCTGCCATATGTGTCATTTTGTGTCTGGCTTCGTTCACGCAGCAGCATGTTTTGGAAGTTCATCCACGAGGTAGCTGTGCCAGGATTTCATGGAAAAAAATACATATATATATATAAATACCCCACAGCCTGGGTGAGCCACTTGCCCTCAGTGCATCTGTTGATGGACACTGGGTTGTTCCTGAGCTTTGGGCGTTTTGAATCCTGCAGGGCAAGTGTGAGGCATCATGACACCACCGCTGGGCACCTGTAGGGTGCACACTACCTCGTCTGTTCTCAAGCCAGTGGGGTAAGTAGCAGCATTGCCAGTAAGGATGGCGAGGCTGGGGGACCCCGATACCTGGGCTTTGGCCACACTCCTGTTCCTGCTGCTTCTCTGAGTGACGACTTTTCCAGCAGCATTTTCCTTTGCTCTTTTATAGGCTGCGGAGACCAGACAGTGAAGCCTTGCCAACTTGGGAACACAAATATTTGCCAGTCAAGAAAATATTCTCCCGTCAATCAAAACCCAGACTAGCTGGCACACATTGCCCTCCAGAAGCCGGAGGCAGATTCTATTTTGGCAGGATCCAGGTGGCCTGCAGCTTCCCCTCCTCCTGAACACCCCCAGGCTCCTTGTCTTCCTACTTCATTTTGAAGCCGAGGAGACTGAAACTCAGAGCGTCATGATTTAGCACTGAGTGAGCTGTTATTTATTTTCTTGGAGAGGATTTGTCTTGATACATGACCGAATGAAGGTAACACATAGTTAACTCTCTGGGTCTGCAAACGACAACTTCCGATGCTGATGAACAAGAGGCAGAGCTTCCAGGCCATGCTAGAGAGTAAAACTTGTCAATGGCCTTACCTCACCTTCCCACTACCCCACCACGTGGGGCAGGTTTCAGGGAGTCAGAGAGCAGGGCACTGAGTTAGCTGGGGTGGGGCAGCTTTCCTACAGGATACACATCCTGTAGAAGATACACATCCTCTGAGTTTTTTTCTCAGGATCTAATGATCAGGATTTCAAATTCAATTAGATTCCAGTCCTCTGCCTGCCCTCACCAGTTCTAGGGTAACTTCTTTACCTCCCTGTAAACTTTCCTGGCTTATGACTACCTTTCCAAAATCACCACAGGCCTGGCTCAGTTCAGCTTTGCTTCCTCACCCAGGATTCCTGAGTCACAGGCTCATCCAGAGATTCTGACAGGCGAGGGTGCTAACCAGCACTGTTGATTCAGCAATGTCCACGATATAGAAGGCACAGAAGGCATGGGGTATGCATGGGCTGGCACAGCAGGTAGGTCTGCATGGAAAACACGTTCACAAATGGGTCCCCTCCTAAGTCGCACCTGGTGCTTGCTAACTGCTGATTCTGAGCCTCTTCCCTTTCCAGCGCCAGAATTGAACAGGTGTGGGGTGGGGTGGCAGGATCTGCATCTTTATAGGTTTTTAACAAATGTGTAGAGAGAGGGCATCAGAGTAGGAAATGGAAGGAAAAATCCCTTCCTCCATTTTGGTGCCCACACAGTATTCAGGAGCTCTGAGCCTAATAAGGCTAAACAAATGCAGCTGCTCTTGGCCTTGTTGTTCGGAAGCCAGTGCAGATGCCGTCTCCAGGACACTCAAAGTGTGGGCAGGCAGGCGCCTGGGGCAGGCGCAGGGACACAAAACTAGCGCCAGCTGCAGGACGACCCCAAAGTACCAGGTGCACAGCACCAGAGGGGCGCGGGGCAAGAGGTAGAGAGAGCATGGAGGGACCCGCAAGGTCGGGGGGCGTGGAGGGACTGGGGAGGGGAGGGGCAAGGGGGCGTGAAGGGGAGCGGTGACGGGCGAGGGACCCGGGGGCGTGGGGAGCGAGGGGGCGTGGGGGGCGTGGAGGCGAGGGGGCGTGGGGGGCGAGGGGGCGTGGGGGGCGAGGGGGCGAGGGGGCGTGGAGGCGAGGGGGCGTGGGGGGCGAGGGGGACGTGGGGGGGCGTGGGGGGGCGTGGAGGCGGGGGGCGTGGGGGGCGAGGGGGGCGTGGGGGGGCGTGGAGGCGAGGGGGCGTGGGGGGCGAAGGGGCGTGGGGGGCGAGGGGGCGAGGGGGCGTGGGGGGGCGTGGAGGCGAGGGGGCGTGGGGGGCGAGGGGGACGTGGGGGGGCGTGGGGGGGCGTGGAGGCGAGGGGGCGTGGGGGGCGAGGGGGGCGTGGGGGGTCGTGGAGGCGAGGGGGCGTGGGGGGCGAGGGGGCGTGGGGGGGCGTGGGGGGCGAGGGGGCGTGGGGGGCCGTGGAGGCGAGGGGGCGTGGGCGGCGTGGGGGGCGAGGGGGTGGTGAGCCGGGGAGAAACGCGAAGAGGGCGAGGGGGCGTGGAGGGGGCGGGGCGGCGCGCAGCCTCCCTCACTTCCATTGGCTGCCGCTCAGCCTCGCTCACTCCTATTGGCTGTCTTAATCCGTCTTCCGGTGTGGGCGGGCCTGCGCTGTGGCGGGAAAGCGGCGCCGGCGTCTCCGGGTTCTGGAAGCCGAGCTGCCTGAGAAGCGAGTGCCGGGCGGTCGCTGGCATGGACGCTGCGGAAGTGGAGTTTCTGGCGGAGAAGGAGCTGGTGACCATCATCCCCAACTTCAGCCTGGACAAGATCTATCTCATCGGGGTGAGGCCTCGGGCCGGGCGCGGGGCGTGGGGCGGCGGGGCGGCGGGGCGCGGGGCGCGGGGCGGCGGGGCGCGGGGCGCGGGGCGGGCCGGGCGCGGGGCGCGGGGCGGGCCGGGCGGGCTGGGCGCGCGCCGGGGGGCCGGGCGCGGGGCGGCGGGGCGGGCGGGGCGCGGCGGCGGGCCCCGTCCTGCGGCGGCACTCACGGCCTTTGCCCGGCAGGGGGACCTGGGCCCGTTCAGCCCCGGCCTGCCGGTGGCCGTGCCCCTGTGGCTGGCGGTGAACCTGAAGCAGAGGCAGAAGTGCCGGCTGCTGCCCGCCGAGTGGATGGACGTAGGTAAGGCCCGGGCGGAGGGGTGCACGCCCTGGAGGGCCGCCTCGGGCTGCAGGCTGGGGGCGGCCTTCCTGACGGAACCGACGTGGGTGAGGGTGACGGTCGCCGCCCCGTGGGTGTGGCGCCGCGGGGGGACTCGCGTGCTGACGCCCAAGCCCCGTGCCCGGGCGCCAGGCCGAGACCACTCCTCCTTTGGGCGCGCGGGGTACCCAGCCGCACCCCGGCCCTATTTTGTACTTAGAGACGGGGTCTCGCCGAGCCGCTCGACGCCTCGCTGTTGCGGAGGCTGGCTCGGAAGCCGCCGTCCTCCTGCCTCAGCCTCCCCAGCCGAGCTGCGGGGACACCGGGTGGCCCATGGCTAGAGACCCCTGTTGTGGGCTCCACCTGTGTGACCCGTGCGGACACCCAGATCCCTAGGCACAGAGTGCTGCCCGCCTGGGTTTGGGAGGTGATGGGATTCCTTTTGGGGATTAGGAAAAAGTTCCCAACTTGACTGAAGGAGCGGTGCCCTGGCTCCGGATATGCCAAAACCCACTGCTTTATACGCTTACCAGGAGTGAATTGCGTGGTGTGTTAATTATGCCTCGATAAAGGTGTTAGAAAAAGCCAAGAGGCCACCACCTTGGGGTGCACACCTGTGATCCCAGTACCTTGGGAGGCTGAGGCAGGAGGATGGAAAGTTCAAAGCCAGCCTTGGCAACTAGGTGAGACCCTGTCTCCAGGCTGGGGATGGGGCTCAGTGGTTAAGCACCCTGCATTCCATCCCCAGTACCCAAAAGAAATCAAAGAGCCCGGTGTGTTTGTAATTCCAGTCAGGAAGCTGAGGCAGGAAGATCACAACTTCAAGGCCATCAGGGCAATTTAGCAAGACCATGTGCCAACATAATAAAAAGGACTGGGCTGTAGCTCAGTATACAGCACTTGCTTGACATGGCCAAGGCCCTGGGCTTCATCTTGGTGCTCCAAACAGAAGTGAGGGCACATCACATTTGCAGGCAGTCCTGAGCACTCATGATCTCGCTATATCAGATGTGAGCAGCTGCTTCAAGTAGAAAAACACCCTCACTGTTTTTGCTGGGGAGGGGTGTGTGGCATGCATGTTTCTACAGTGAAGAGCCCTGAGTGATTCTGACTCTCCCCTCCCCCTGAGGTACCTGGCGTACCTGCCTCCTGCAGGCAAGGACGCCTTCAGCCAGCCACATCACTTAGTTTAGGGAAGACTGCTTGGGGGAGTCCCCCTTGCTCCTTGTCTAAAGGGGCAGGTGGCTCTGGCAGTGGGGATCCCTAGTCCCTCTACTCTGAGGGCCTCTGGTGGGAGCCCCTGCAGGCCTGACTCCAGTAGGGACCTGTCTAGGCTCCTAGTTCACGATTAGCTTCTGGGGGCTTGGACCTGTTGTGACCCAAAGTGCAGGACCACAGTGAAGGTGTGGAGAGAGTGTCTGAGCTTTCACACAGCAGGCTGCACTGTGGTGAGAAGCTGTATCTCCAGCCAGTCAGCCCCTCTGAGAGCCGCGGCCTCCTGGCTGTGCTAGGTATTCTCCTGCCTGTTCTGGGGTCTCATATATGGAATCCTCCAGGATCTCATCTTGTCTCTGGCTTCTTGTATTCCTGGGTGTTTCTGTGGCTCACTTCTGTCGCTGCTTGTGTTGTGCATCAGTTTCATTCTTGAGTGTGGCTCCTTGTCTGGGCAGGCTGTGTGCTCACCTATTCTACTGGTGGGCGTTTGAGTAGTTTCTTGGCTTTATTCTGAATAAAGCTGCTATGAATGTTCTTGTTCAAGTCTTCTTGTGATTATATGTTTTTATTTTTCTCGGGCAAATAAATGCTTGGGACTGGTGGACTTGCTGGGTCATAGTATGGATGAGGCTTGAGTTTGTAAGAAACAGCCAGCTGTTCTCTGAAGTGGTTGAGCCATTATTCCTTCCAGGAATGTTCCTATTTTTCCATGCCCTAGCCAGAAGTTTGGTATTGTCGGTCTTTTTGATTTGTTGGAGAGTTTGAGCAGAGAGATCTCATAATCTGTTTCTTTTCTTTCTTTCTTTCCTTTCTTTCTTTCTTTCGTGCTGGGGATCGAGCCCAGAGTGGTGTTCATGTGAGGCAAGCACTCTGCCAACTGAGCTATGTCCTCAGCCCCTCATAATCTGATTCAGATGGAAAAGAAAAAGAAGGGGAAAAAACGGCCTTGCATGCATGAGGCCTGGGATTTGATCCCTAGGTATGGGAGGAGAGTGAAAAATAACCACTCCACTGTGTGAGCTGGGAGTAGGGGATGATCCCTGCCAGGGCCGATGGGGGAGGGGCTATGGTTGGTGTGTTCTGAGGGAATAAGCAACAGGATTTGGTGAAGGACTGACTGTTGGGATGAGAGAGCCCCCAGGCTGTGGGCTGGAGTTGGAGGAGAAGGTGGAGTTTCCTGAGGTGGGGAGCACGTTTGAGAGGTCTGTGGGCACCAGGAACTGAGGTTTGAACTGGTTATATTGGAGATGTATGTAGATGCCCAGGTGGAAGTTAAATGGCACAGATGGTATCGAATGGGGGCATGTGAGTTTAGGAGGTGGAGTGGAGTTAGGAACTGAGCTTTGTACTCTAGTGTTGAGGGGTCAAGAGGAATAGGCAAGAGAGGTGAGGACTGGCTAGTGAGGCCAAAAGCTCAGGGAGAGTGGTGTCCAGAAGCTACACGGTCAACACTAGAGGAGGAGGACTGACCGATCAGGTGCAGACACTGAGAAGTAGCATTGGGTTTGGCTGAGTGGAGATGGAGGCCTTGGGGAGTTGCACTGGTAGAGGGGCAAGAAGTGAATGGGGGAACACTAAAGAGAGGGGCAGACGGCTGGAAGCTTGGTGCTAAAATGAATTGATAGATGGAGAAGGATTTGGGTCAGGGGAGGTTTTCTCTGTGACTTGATCATTTGGGATGATCAAGCAGGGAGAGAGAAGACAATCCTCGAGAACAGTGTACATAGAGTTCTTATGCAGTGAGAGGACCAGGGTACCACTGGAAGGCTAGCCCTGCAGAGAGGACACAGCAGGGAGGCTGGGGAGTGGGGTACAGGCCTAGTTGGCAAGGTGTCCAGTGAGAGTTGCAAGGAGCTGGCTGTAAGGAGAGAGGGCAAGTGCACCAGGACCCCCAAAGGATAGGGATGTGTAAGCTTCTTAGCCTTGTCCCTGCAGCCAGGACTGGGCTTCTCAGGCCCGTAGGAAAGGGAAGGCCAAGGGAGTAGTGGAAATGTCTGAGGGTAGTGCTAATGCTGGGTGAGATCAAGCATGGTGGTGGGTTCTAGATGCTGGGCTTTAAGCCCCTGTTGGACATTGTGCCTTCTGCCTTATTGGATACCTTTAAGCCTCTCTAGCATATCATAACTCCTTGCTCCAGGCTGGAGTGCCTTTAAGCCCCCTAGAATATCATACTGTCAGCAAAATTTATAAGTTGTAGTTTATATCATACTGTAGTTTACAAGTTGCTTGCTCTCTTATGAACCAGACTTTGTATACATAGATCTCTTAAATCTCTGATCACTTATTACATCAAAGGTAAAATAGTTCTTTCCCTATAAAAAGAACTTCCAGTTTGGACACATTCTTTAAGCCAAAAGGATGACAACAAAAACCTTCCTGAGAGAATTTCTTCCAAGGAGAAGGCCTTGATACTAATATCATTCCAGAAAGTTTTCCTTAGGAATTTGCTACTTGATCAAATAGGTAGTAATGTCAGTACTTGGGAAGTTTGGAAATTGAAATGAACCTTGGCTATAGTGACGGTGACATGTGTTGACATCTCCATTTCAGAAAAGTTGGAGAAGATGAGGGATCATGAGCGAAAAGAGGAAACTTTTACCCCTGTGCCTAGCCCTTACTACATGGAACTCACCAAACTCCTGCTCAATCAGTGAGTAGCTCTCCCTGCGACGGCCCCTGCCTGGGTGGACCCCTTGTTCTTCTTCTAGCCCCACTCTCCCTTTCTTTTATTATCACAGAAAGCGCTGGGTTGGTAATCCGGAGGACATCTCTGTGTAGGATTGTGGGGTCTCTGTCTCTCATTTTCCCTTTTTCCCCACCCCCAGGAAATCTCTTGGGCCTTTCATTCTACCTCCTGTTGCTTGACATTGGACCCCACTGTGAGCCACTGTCATCTCCAGCGAAGCCTTTTTCTGAACTACATGTAGTTTACTTAGTGCAGTGATACCCCTCTTTATTCTGTCTGGAGTATGCGGATCCAGGTTCTTTGTGATTTTCGAAGGAGAGGCCAGAGGGCTCACATCTGGCTTTGTCCTAAGCTACAGGGAAACCACTCATGGTAAAAATATGCTTTATTGCCTACATCCACACGAGCTCCCTGGGGACTTCTAATTTGTTCATGTGGCAGCCGAAGTGATCCTTTAAAGATAAAACTGCCATGTGACTCTTCTTTTCAAAATCCTTGGTGCCTTCCAATGGGAGGGAAACCTTGGTGCTTTTCCAGAGTTTTATTGTATTTCTGTTTTCTTTTGTGGTGCTGGGGTTGAACCCATGGCGCTCTACACTGAGCTACATCCCCACTCTTTATTTTGAAACAGGGTCTTACTAAGTTGCCTAAACTGGCTTCAAATTTGCAATCATTTTGCCTCAGCCTCCCAAGTAACTGGGGTTACAGGCATGTGCCGCCATACCCAGCTTTCCAGGGTTTCAGTCCAGAGCCCTGACTGCAGCATTTAAAGCAGTGCACGACCAGGTATGGGCTTCTCCTTCCCTCCTTCACAGCTGTCTGCGGTTCTTTCCTCTGCCACTGTAAGTTTTTGGTTCATGTTGGTCTCTTCTGCAGTACTTTTATTTATTTTTTTGAGATGGGGTCTTACTATGTTGCCCTGAACTCCTGTTCTCAAGTGATCCTCTGGCTTGGCCTCTTCTAACACACTGGGTCCTCGTGACTTTGCGTACACTGACCAGGAAGCCTGCCCATTCCCTTGCCCATGTGGCCTGTGGTTCAGTACAATAAGTGTCCCTGCCAGATTAAGTGTGCCTGCTCTCTTGGCAGTTCTGCACTCTGCCAGTGTTGGCCGTAGCTGCAGTTTTCTAATCATTTGGCTGTGCCATTACATTCCCACCCCCACATACCTGTTCTAAATGGCCAGGCACTGACTTGAATGCTGTGTCCCCAGCATGGTGCCTGGTGTGCATGTTTGTCGAATGAATGAAATCAGCAAAGGGAAGGCAAGTGTGGGTGGTTTTTCCTGGGAGCATAATGTGCAGAAGGTTAAGCTCTTGAAGCTCCTTACTAAGCATGTTTTGGTTGATGAATTCAAGTGCTGAAGTAGAACTACAAACTGGTCTGTGCTACCACCACTACTGACTGCCTGCTGAACTTGTTTGTTTTTAAAAGTTTATTCTAATTTGTTATATATGAAAGCAGAATGCATTTCCATTCATAGTACATGTGTAGAACACAATTTTTCATGTCTCTGGTTGTACACAAAGTAGAGTTACACCACTTGTATCTTCATACAGGTACTTGGGGTAATGATGTCCATCTCATTCCATCGTCTTTCCTACCCCGTACTCCATCCCTTCCCTTCCCTCCCCTTTGCCCTATCTAAAGTTCCTCCATTCCTCTCATGCTCCCCAACCCAATTTCTATTATGGATCAACATCCTCATATCAGAGAAAACATTGGCATTTGTTGTTTTGGGATTGACTTACTTCACTTAGCATAGTATTCTCCAACTCCATCCATTTACCTGCATATGCTATGATTTTATTTTCTTTTAATGCTGAGTAATATTCCTCTGTGTGTGTATGCGTGCGTGTGTGTGTGTGTGTGTGTGTGTGTACACACACACACACACACACACACACACCACAATTTCTTTATCCATTCATCTACTGAAGGGCACTGTCTGCTGAATTTAAAGGAGAACTTTGGGCATCTAACAGAGACTTGTCCTTAGGTCAGTGCCATTCCTTGGGTAGATTCTGAGGAATAGCAAGGTGCCTGGCGTTGCACCAGGCTTGGAGATGGTTATGTGGGCCTCTTCCTGGTTTGGTGGGGGAGTGTGTGAACCTGTGAACCACTAGTTAAATCACAGCATGGTCAATGCTGTATGAGGGCTCAGAGAAGCCTCTGGGAAGCTCAGGCTCCAGGAAGGGAACTTCTAGGGCTGGTGGAGGGAAAGGCCCTGAGGCAGGAGCTGTGAAAGGCAGCATGAAGGGGCCTCAGGGAGCAGAGGCATCTGTGTGGAGTGTGAATGTGAACAGGGTGGGGGATGGAAGCAGGATTCTGTGTTGACGAGAACTCCTGGGGGGGCCGTCCTGGGTGGGGAGGTTTCAAGAGAGACTGGCTTGGGGGTGGGAGCAATGGCTGGAAGGAGAGAATATACTAGGTATGAGTGAGTATTATCCAGGTGAAGGGCTTATTCATTTTTTTTTTAAATTATAGATGGACCCAATACCTGTATTTTATTTATTTATTTATGTGCAGTGCTGAGGATTGAACCCAGTGCCTCACTAAGCTCTATGTGCTAGGGAAGCTCTCTACCACTGAGCCACAACACAGCCCCCATTTTTAGTTTTTGAAGTTCCTTACATTGTATGTGTTTTTATCAAAAACCTTATTCTGTAATTCATTTGGCTAAGGGACTGAATTTTACCTTTGTTCTGCAGTTCAGTTGACAAGAACCTAGGGTCCTTTGTTATTTAACCTGCTGTTCAGAGCATAAGATCTGAATGTTTGGGTTCATAAATAAAATTTCACAGCATAGATTTCATACTGTGGATCTGCCGCCCACCAGTGCTGAGCTAACTGTATCATGTAGACACTCTAGCTTATCCTAGAGTGCCTAGTGACGGGCAATATTTGTTTCACCTTTTATTTTCTGGTCTGTCTTTGAAGATTGGTCTAGAGAATGTTCTACAAAGGAAAGCTGTTATTGCCTTTGCTGGATTGACTTCTACCCAGTCTCACTGCATGTGGTTATAGTACAACGCTTACGCTAATTTGCCACTTAAGTGATTTTTGTAACTTCTGATTTAACGGGGCTGGGGATGTGGCTCAAGCGGTAGCGCTCTTGCCTGGCATGCGTGCGGCCCGGGTTCGATCCTCAGCACCACATACAAAGATGTTGTGTCCGCCGAAAACTAAAAAATAAATAATTCTCTCTCTCTCTCTCTCTCTCTCTCTCTCTCTCTCTCTCTCTCTGTCTCTCTTTAAAAGAAAAAAAACACAACACTTCTGATTTAACTACAGAGTAGGACAGTCCCTCCTCTGCGGGGCTTTCATGAGGACAGGAGTGCTGTGCAATGCAAGGTGCTGAACACAGAGCTAGTGGTTTCCTTCCCTGATTGGTAGTGAGCCTGGATTACTGGGGGGGGGGGGAGTAGTGATCTGCTCACCACTATACATAAGGAGCCCTTGGAACCAATTCTAGCTGGAAGTTACGAGGCACAAAGCACTGTTGTCCTGTGGCATAGACTGTCTGATTTGGATCCAGTTAATCCTGGCAACTGCTGACCATGGACACTTGGCTGAGGTAGGAGGATGGCAGGTTCAAGGCCAGCCTCAGCAACTTATTGAGAGCTTTTCAAAACCGGTGGAGTTGTATGTAGTTCAGTGGTAAAGCACACCTGGGTTCAATCATCTATACAAAATACAAACAAGGGGCGGGGTTGTGGCTCAGTGGTGGAGCCCTTGGCTAGCGTATATGAGGTCCTAGGTTCGATCCTCAGCACTACATAAAAATAAATAAATAAAATAAAGGTATTGTGTCCAACTACAACTAAAAAATCAATATTAAAGAGAACCAGTTCAGTAGCTGAATGTCCTTGGTACCATACTTACTCGTTGAAGTCCTTACATGTTAATAATGGAGACGAAACAAAACAGATTTTCTACATCAGGAATAGTTGGAATACTTTCCTGAATCTAAGCCGTGTTTCAGGTTGCCGTTGTGGGGTTTTGTTTTGGTCAGGCAGGTGCTTACTAACTTCATCCCTTGCCTCCTTTAGTGCTTCAGAGGATATCCCCAAAGCAGATGCGATCCGCACCCTGATCAAGGATCTGTGGGACACGCGCATAGCCAAGCTCCGGGTGTCTGCTGATAGCTTTGTACGGCAGCAGGAGGCACATGCCAAGGTAGGTCCTGCTCCCTTTTGCTGTCTTCCCCCTGGAGCTGGTGGGCTCTGCCCCCTAGTTTTTTTTATGCCCCTGGAGAAGCTCAACTCAGTGTCCTACTTGCTCAGGCTGTTGCAAGATAGGAGATTACTAGCCATGCTGGGGGTGCTCAGTGGTAGGGCACTTGCCTGTTCCGCCCTGGTATCTAAATGAAGCTACTAGAGAATCTCTTCACTATATACAATTAGCTGATGCCCTGGGTGTGATTTCCAGCACCACAAAAACCAAACAAAAAAACCCCCATTGGTTTATTCTTAGTATTTTAGCTTTTATTCAAAATCAAAACCCCTTGGCCAACTGAGTCTGTTTTCTCTTGTTGCAGCTGGATAACTTGACTTTGATGGAGATCAATACCAGCGGGGCCTTTCTCACTCAAGCACTCCATCATATGCACAAGCTCCGTACAAACCTCCAGCCTTCTGAGAGTGCCCCATCTCAGGACTTTTAGAGGAAGGCCTGTGGTTGGCAAGGTCTAGCCTGTCTTGCAGCAAACTGCTGGGTGGAGGCTGGTGACATGATGGAGGTACTTGTGTATCTGGAGTTCTGGAAACATTTTTAAATGTCTGAACAATGCTTGAACAGGTGCCGGGACTAGATCTGTAACATTGGTGAGAAGCAAATTCGTGATTTTTTTCTCAAAACTGAATACCCCTGAGCTGGGCATGGCGGTGCATGTCTGCGATTCCAGCAACTTGGGAGGCTGAGGCAAGCAAATTGTAAATTCCAGGCCAGCCTCATCAATTTAATGAGGCCCTGAGCAATTTGGTGAGACCCTGTCTCAAATCAAAAATAAAAAGGACTGTAGCTCAGTGGTAAAGCACCCTTGGGTTCAATCCCCAGTACCAAAAACAAAACTTCCCTGAACATTCAGTCAATCCCCAACTAGTTTTAGAAACCAGTTTTTCTTTTGAGGGGAAAAGAAAAAGGTATTAGGCAACCAAGTCCTCAGTGTTGCCAGAGCCTTGGATTTTCTGCATGAAACTGTCACCCATCATTGTGTTCAGTGACTGGTGTAGATATAGGAATGGCGATGAGGCTGGGGGCGTTTTCCCTCTTGATCCCCATTTCTTGAACTAAATTTAGATCTCCTAGAGGTTGTTCACGGAGGATGATGGTGTGGGTGACTGGAAACGCTGGCCAGTGTGTCTTCTAAGCTACAATTTATAATAAAAACACCGTCAGCCAGAATCTGACTTTGCTGGGTTCTTGTCCTGTGGCCGAGATGATCTGATACTGATAGGTGTGAGGCAGTTGACTGGAAACTTCAGACCAACGTTCTGGACGATTGGGGAAAAACCTGTCCCAATGCATTAAGTGAGGCTGAAGACTGCTGGGAGGGAAAGGAGCTCTCCTGCTGCTCTTGATGGGTCAGGGAGAGGGCCCTTGATTGAAGACAGCAGTGGCTCAGGAGATTGATTATCCTCTTCCTAAGAGAAAACCACTTCAGTTTTTGAACTGCAGCATGTTGGAATTGTTGGGCCCCTTAACAGAAATTTCCTTACCTTGGAAGGGGATACCGTTATCCTGCACCATATAGTAAGTATGTTCAGTCACCCAGCTGGTTTTGACTTGGCGCCCAGGGAGCCCACAGTTTTGGTGTGTGGCTGCCTGGCCGTAGTGTACTGCTCGACACCTGCCCTTCTGGGTTTGTTCCTTTAGCACTGCTGCTCTGGTCCAGAGCTGAGATGGCTCCTGAGCAGATGCTGGCTATCATGTGAGCACTGGGCCAGACAGACCTGGAGGGCTAGGGCAGAAGATGGCGAATCTGATTAAAGGTGCTGTTCAGACATTCGATTTCTCCTTTAGAGGTCATCAGGGAACCTTAGAATGAAAACACTTGTTACTGCGGAGCTCAGGGGCTTGTGCGCCTCCATCTCACACCTACCACCCTGCTTGAAAACCCGAGCCAACTGAGGTCCAGCTCCTCAGTTGACCTGTGAAACTATGTGGAGTTGGTGGTTGCCCCCCACCCTGGGGGTTGGGGGTTGTCTTATAAAAGATTTTTCTCTTGACATGATTTAGGAAGATTTTATTTTTTGGATGTTGTCAGAAATTACAGCAATATATTCATAAATACCTAATTACTACATTCAACAAATAATATTACAATACAGTTAATTCAAACAAGTACACTTAGAACAGGTTTAGTTTCACAGCATCTAAACTGCCCCCAGGGTGACCGAGGCACTGTTGTCCTCCCTCCTGCCCGAGTCTGGGTTTGCTGTCCTAGCAGTGAAGCACAGGGCACATACAAGTGACAACCAGCGAGCATGTCTTCCTCAGGTCAAGGCAGAGTCTAGCAATCAAGCGCTGGATCAAAAAGCTGGGGACAGGCTACTGCAAGTAGTGACCTGAAGTCAAAGCATGGTTAACAGGCAGAGTCGAGATCCTAGTCAAGGGGCTAATGCACTGTAGGAAAGGAACAGAATCTGCTAAACATCTCCATCTCCTGGTGGATCTTGGGAATTGTCTACACTTTACGTGGCTCAGAGGGAAGGGGCAGATCTGGTCTGGTCTGAAATTTAGCTTGCTTTTTGAAATTTGGCAGTATTGTGAGCTACTTTGAGGGAAAATCCTGTTACAAACTTAACATTTCTTGTTTCATTTCCTTGCCGCTAAAGGTGTTGGCTCCTTTTGAGACTCAGTATCCTTAGGAGTACACGCTAGGATGATGACAGTACCAATTAAGATTAGAACTGAAGATGTGGAATCTTGTCTTTGTGGTCATGTTATCTGAGAGGAATGGATTGGGGGCTGTTTTGTTAGTCTGGCTCTGATTATATGAAACAACTCATTTTAAATATCTGGTTAAAGGTGGAACTACATGACCTAGCATCAGAGGGTGTCCCTTGCGTTTAGTGAATTCCCCATCAGGACAGATGGTGGCTGTCTCTTCCAGGTGATACGGCAGACACGGAACTGAGGAGGTCTGAGGTATTCACATAAATACTGACACACAGGTTACATCATCAGTTCTAGAGCAGATCTGATGGACTGCTCAACTTTTTTAAAAACATGAAGAGGGCTGAATAGAAGACCCTTCAGTTTGCATGTTCTTGTTAGCCCAGGTGAGGACAGACATGTGCTGTGTCCACCCGGAATCATCTGACAACGGGTGTTTTCAGAGCAGAGGGTCAAGTGCGGGGTGGGAGGACCACCGGGGCCTGGGTGGTGTGCCGTCCTTTGTGAGCTGCTTTCTTACCTTGCCTTTGTCTGTGCATACTGCCTGGTTTGTACTTGGATCGTGATTGTCACATTACTTCTCGAGCATAAGAATCTTCAGAGGTCTCCACAAGTGGGAGAACAGGGAGGCAGAGCATGAGAGCAGGTGGGCCAGGACGGGCTTCCATATTGCTAGCTCAGCACCTTGGCTCCCACCAGCAGAGCTCTGCTCAGGTATCTAGCCTCTGCTCTACATGCCATGAACTGCCCCCTAGTGTCCAACCTAGGGGGCGCCTCTCAGGTGCAGGGTGGGGCTGTGCATTTCCATTAAGTAATTAGAACTACTTTTCCCTTTTACTTTAGTCAATGCCATTACCAAGATTGACTGGCAGAAGCACCCAGACACGGCAAGCAGATTTTAACCAGAGAAATTCAGTGGCAGTTTGCCCTGACTACTGGCTGTTTAGTTCCCCCTGCACACTTGTGACCACGTGGCTCCCTTACTTATAGTGGATTTTGCGGGAAGGTGCCTGACTGGCAATACTGCTGGCACTTACTGTCTGAGTGTGCTAATAACGGGAAGGTTCTTGGCAGGCATACAAACAGGCATGACAGCAGCCACTAACAAGCTGCTCTGCCCAACAGTGCTCACAAGAGCAGCACCAAGTGACCAGGCCAGGTGTCCTGCCCTGTCCACCCCCAGGACGCTAGGCTCTGGTTAGGGCCCTCTCCTGCAAGAGGTACTTGAAGGAACAGCAGCCAGGACTGGGTGTCACCCCATTGCTTCCTGGGGTTGGGATCTGCCCGGTTTCTGGCTGTTCCTGTCCTGGTAAGTTCAAAAGGGGTTCAGCTCAGACACTGTCGACCCTACTTCAGGCTTCCACAAAGCTTTGCATCTAGATAAAGCTGAGATCTCTACTTTCCACCTGCCGTCTGGTGTGTCAGAACACTAGGGCAGAGTGTTCACCTCCTGCAAGGTGCTCCTGGGAAGACCTGTGCGTGCCTGTGGCTGACCCACCCCGGCTGTCTTGCTCCCCCGACTCCCCTCCTCCCTTGCCAGCAGCGAGTTCTGTTTGCTCTGCCTGCTGTCGCCTTGCCCAGTGCCGGGGGAGGCAGGTGGAACGCATGGCTTTCTACATTGGTTTCTGGTGCAACTCAAAAATGAAGTGATCGCATAGGCGCCAGTGGTAAGCTCTTTTACTTTTCTTCTTCTTTAATTTTTAAAAACACTTCAATATTTTAATGTCCTGACCAGCAGCAGTACAAACACTAAAAGCAAGTTTTTGTTTTTTTTTTTTTGCCCAGAAAAAACAAAACAAACAAAACCCCCAAACAGGAAAAACAAACAAAACCCCCCAAACCACATATTAAAAATGGCAGGCTTTTTATAACAATAATTAAAGTAATAAAAACATACAAAACTTTTTTTTTAATATATATACACAGTACAAGGCTGAAGCACCTTTGACTTTTCTCTCAAAATTTACGTTTGTATGAAAACACCACCCACTGCAGTAACAATTTGGTGGGTGTGAATCTATGTATACATAGAGCTCTGTACATTCTCCCCCATGGAGTAATAGAAAGGTACCTTCAGTCGTGGGTCTGTTTATCTTTAGGTGAGAGCATTTCCAGGCAGAAGCCTTGGATTGCTCTGTGTGCTCCTAGGACCTGTTGCTTTGAAGATAATTTTGCAGAAAAGTAAAACAAATAAGCCCTTTACTGAGGTTGCACCCAGCCTTCTCTTCAGCTGAAGCAAGTCCCACTCCTTGTAGGAACAGGGCCAACTCCAGGGCCACAGCAAGAGCAAGCCTGGTTCTTGCAGCACAGTAACACGGCACCACGAGGAACAACCAGCCAGGTCTGATCCAATCCCGTGCACCGGGGGCGATAAACAGTATCATTTTAGTGTTGGTAATGGAGCCTTCATTTCCAGATTAAAAAAAGAATGATGGGGAAGGAGGAGTAAAACCACCTTTGGAAAGAAAAACCATGGGCGTCCTACAGTGGTTGCTCGCTGAGTACAAGAGGTGATCCGACTGCATTGAAGTCAAGGTGAGTGCGTTCATTTTCGTCTGGAGCCTGGAACCTTTTGCTTCATGCATGGCACATTCTCATTTTTTAAGCTTCAAACCTCCCAGTGAAAAATATTAAATATTCAAGGTAATAAAATAGATAATATTTCTATACTATAGGTTCAGCCTAGTGCAAGGGAAACCGTCACCTCGGGTATCCCTTAAAGCAGCCCCTGGGCCAGTGCATGGCGGGCAAGGCAAGGCACTTCCGTAAGTGGTCCAGTTCTGCCTGGAGCCGCTCCCTCTCTGAGACAATCTTCTGCTTCTGGCTCCTCAACTCCTGGGGAAGGGAAATTCTTGTCAAAATACATTCATTCCATCTGTAAGTGTGTGGATTAAGCATGTATGGTGCACGTGTGTGCCATGGAAAGGCAAACCTGGCACTAGAATGTCAAGTTGGGAAAGGGATGTTTTCAGACAGTGGCCTCTTGAGGACAGTTTGAACTGGCTCTTCCAGAGCCTTAGACTCTGGCAGTACTTACTCTTTGGAATGGGGGATTGAACCCAGGGGTACTCTCTCTTAGCAAGACCCTATCATAAAATTTAAAAAATAGTCACTGAGGCTGGCCTGGAACTGGCAGTCCTCCTGCCTCAGCCTCTGGAGTCATCAGGTTTACAGGTGTAGGCCACTGTACCCAGCAATAATATATGCTCTTAAAGATGCAGCATGTTCCACTGTCTCAGCTCTTAGAATCCCCTTTGCCAATGCAATCCTCTTCTGTCCTCTTGAGCAAACAGCACGGGGAGGCAAACAGCACCTCTAAGTCCCACAAGCTGAAGATAACCCCCCTTCTTTGATGAATCTTAGCTAACTCACTGATGTCTGAATTTCCCTGTGAAATGACAAGTTGTGACCTCTTTAAGGAGATTACCCCTCTGAGGGCCTATTCAAGTCTCAAGACGACACCCACCCCCCAAACACACACACTCACCGCCATGCTGTGGGAGAGCTGCTCTGCTGCCAAACTGAGGCTGTAGTGCTGTGCCTCCAGCCGCCGGCACTGTGACTGTAACACCTGACGCTCCAGGTTTTGCTCTGCAAAGACAAGAAGTGGCAATGCAACAACATGCAGGGACCACATGTCTTCCTGGCCCAGCAGCAACTAGCCTCTCTCCAGTGCAGGTAGACGAGGCCTCTCCTGGGGACCATTGTGCCTGCTGCCTTTGACTATACAAATTAAGTCCAATCATCCAACAGGATGATAAAAGATCTTGAATCAAAAGGCAGTTTAGGAAGACAGTAGGGGAGAGTAAGTCTTTGTTTTTGAAAGCTGCATCTTAAAAGCCAGATTTTAAAAGGCAAGCTGCCCAATTTCAGAGAGGCTAGAACAATTTTGGTAGCATTTAACAAACCAAAATCCCAATCCCAAAAGTACTGACAGTCCAATTCAAGGAGTGTACAACAGCGGGGGTGGGGATAACATGGAAAACATTAACTTGACAATGTACATTATCAACTCAGCAAACTTAAATGGAATGCTTCTAAAGTTTCACCAACAGGAGTCTACTAATGCCTCAGCAATAGAGGTCCTAGTCATTGACAAGAAAATCAGAAATATGAAAACTCAAAAGGAAAGAACCCCACTTATTAGTTGCAAAAGTTCATCTATGATTGCTACCTAGGACTTAGCTTTTTTACTAAGTGAACCTAAAACTAAATCCAATAAAAGAAAACTGGTCATGGATACGCATTTTAAACCATAGTTGTATAAACAAGATGCTAATTATCCCTAAATCTATAAATTCAATGCAACTGAAAATCATGACAGGATGTTTTTTGGGGATGGGGGTATAATGTAACAAGATGATCCTAAAATTCAGGGGAGGGAGCCAAGGAAGGGCTGAAACCAGCTGAGCAATAAGCTCAGAGTCGGAGAGGTGCTAAGCTAGGACCCAACTTAAAACACCCAGACAGATCTGCCTCCATACACATAGGTGAATCCCAGGCACGAGAAAGCAACACTTGAGGGACGCAAGAACATCTCATAGAAGAACATCCTCACAGCCCTGGGTTGGGGAAAGAACTCCAAACAAGTCATTGGAAATGACGGATATGTCATAACTGACTTTTTGTTTTTTTGTATGACTACTGGAGACTGAACCCAAGACCTCCAGCATGCCAAGCAAGTATTCTACCATTAAGTTAATCCACAACCCTATTAATTTTGTTATTTTGAGACAGGGTCTCACTAAGGTGCCTGGCTCGCTTCGAACTTGTGATACTCCTATTTCAGCCTCCTAGGTTGGTATCATAGGAACATGTCAATGCAGTGTGCTTTTTAAGTTATGCAGTGCTGGAGGTTAAACCCAGGGCCTCATGCATGCTAGGCAAGCGGTACACCTCTGTGCCACACCCTAGCCCCTGCAATCCCACCTTAACATTACTTGCAGCATAGCAATCTACAACATTGGGCAATAAACAGCAGGAGACAAACAGTGGTACATGAGATTTGCTAGCCATGCTGGCACAGGCATTCCCACTGTTCCCCTATGAGGTCTTTGTGGACATTCTGAGGAAGAGGCAGTAAGAAGTGGTGTGCTATAAGCACAATGGCAGTGACCTAGTCTGGGATTTGTGAGCCTGAGCCCCCGGTCAGACTCTCTGAAGGGCTGGAGTGTGCACTCCTAGTTGAGAGCAAAGCGGCCTGGGTTGTGCCAGACTTGGAAAGCCTTGGGCAGAATCGAGAAATGAACCTTGGAGTAGAGTTAGCTTAAAACACAGCCATCATCCATGACACTCCTTTCAGGGGTCCCATCATGCCTCTCAGGGACACAATCACAGGCATGGTGACCAGGTTGGCTACTGGGACTTGGCACACTAGGTGACAGCCCAAGGAGAAGGGCCCATGTCTAAGCTGTCAGGCTGAGTAACAGCTCTCGTAATGCTCTTGTAATTCACCGTGCCCTGGGGCTGGGGCACTGCTCAGCTACCAGGTAGGTGCCTGACATGTGCAGAGGTCTGAGTTCTAGCCCAGTAGCCTCCATGCCCAAACCCCCAAACTGCCCCAGCGAGAATGGCCTCAGCTTTGGGCATGAGGAATTACCAGTGTCAGAGGCAGGAACCTGAGGAAATTCACCTTCTGGGACTTGCATCTAGTTACCCAGAAAAAGCTCCAGCACTGACTCCAAAGCAGCCCCTGAAGCTGGCAGGAGTTTTGTGTCTCTAGGTGCTGTGGCTTCCTCCCCCAGAGCCTGTACCTTCTACGTGTTCCTGGTAAGCTTCAAAAATCGCCTCGATCCCTTGCCACTTGCGCCTGGGAGCCTCCTCCTCCTCCTCTTCACCATCATCCTCACCGTCGTCGTCCTCCTCTGAGTCTGAGTCCATCTCCTGTGTGGAAGGGCCCCTCCTCCCAGGTGGGAGCTCCTGTTGCCCGTTATGCTGGGGCAGGGGGACCCGACTGGAGGACTGCAGCTCAGGAATGTTGTAGTGGATGGATGTGTCGATCTTGTGGTTCTGCTCTGCAGACAGCACAGCCACACTCCCTGGGGAAGATAAACCAGGCGTCTCAAGGAAGGGTCTCCAGAGGCTTTGCCCTACCTTTGGTGCAGAGTCGTACCTGCAGGCAGATTAAAGATAAAGCACGGAGAGCTCAAGGTGGCTCCTTACAGGAAGATGGGACTCCTGTGTTACCTTGTGCAAGTCCATCAGTTTGAATTTCTTTGCCCTCAGTAAATGCAGCTCCTCCTCCCTTGAAGGGCGTGAGCATTTCAGTCCCTGGGCACAGCACCAGCACCCCCTGTGGCATGCATGGCCCTGCTGCCTTTGGGTGCTGGCACAGTCAGTAGCCTGGCATGGCAGGATGAAGAAGCAGGTGAATAAAACAAGGCAGGAAAAACTATCCCAGGACCACAAAGAAGTGTGTAAGGTGTGGCTGGAAGGAGCAGGAGGGTGGTTCAAAGTTCGTAAAAACCATCTCAAAATCTACCCTATAGAGTAAGGACCCATCTGCCTCTTATAAAAAATTTATTCTGAAAAATGGTTCTTCCTAATAAATTCATGATAAAAATCCAGTAACACACTCCCTAATTTTTGTGGAGTTGTTCCCCCAACCTTCAGTGCTGGGGATGGAATCCAAAGTCTCATGCATGCTGGGCACGTGTGCTACCACTAAGCTGGCCCCTCGCCCTGGGGAGTCTTTTAATCACTGCACAACCCACTACCCAGAGTTCCTTGCTTCCTGGGGCCTGATTCATCTCTGCTGACAGTGTGAACTCGGGTGGAAGATCCAGCTCTATGTCAGAGCTGGATGTCTGTTAGTTCAGCTTTAAAGGCATGAAGCACTAAACACCTAAACAAGATCTGGCATAAGGAGTGACTGGCTACTGCCGTTCACATTCATCTCATGCCCAATAGTTGCTTGTTGAAGATTTTTTTTCCTTTTTGGTGCTAGGAATTGAACAAAGAGGGCACTTTGCTATTGGGCCACATCCCTAGCCCTTTCTACTTTTTGAGACAGTCTCGCACTTGTGGTCCTCTTGTCCCAAGTCACAGGGATTACAGGCCTGCACCATCACACCCACTGTTGAAGATTTTTAAAAATGTCGAGTTTTGATTAACTGGAAATTACATGCAGTAATTCCTGTTCTCTGACCTTCAATGACTCCCATCAAATTTAAGAGGGTGTGGGACCAGGAAAACAGTGCTGTCGCTACACACTTGCTAGGTCTCACGGAATGAGCACAGGCACCCTGGTGCCTCAAAGGACCAGAGGGGCCACTCTATTGTAGAAGACACAGTAGCTCACGTTCCCTTACTCATGGCATTACCTGCTCTATGACCTGGGAGTGTGGTCCACAGATCAGCTGCATTAGGTTTGCCTGGGGGCGTGTTAGAAATGGAGTCCTGGGTCCTGCTCTAGACCCCTGCCTGGTGAGATCCCCAGGTGCCTGATGGGCACTGAAGTTTGAGAGTGCACGCACATGGCTGTGCTGAGCAGCTTGTGTGCAAAGACATTAAGCAGCTGCTAACTCATCCTGGGAGCAGAGTGGGACGGGCAGCCTCATTACCTTTATGCTTCTGCAGGGCCTTCTGGGTGGACTGCAGCACCGACTCATGGAACTGATGCGCAAACTCTTCTGCCATGAAGGGCTCCCACGGCTTGCTCTTCCCGTTGATGCTGTGGGACAATGGCACAGGAATGTCCTTGGGTGCAGCACCCCGGATGTAATGAAGCATGCTCAGGTTCTTCTTGCCCCCAGGGGCCTCGCTCAGCCTGGCCTTCTCACCGCTGGTAGGAGCTGGCTCCTGGACTCTCGATAACTCTTGGGGCCGCAGCTGTTCTAGTCTCCCAGTCTCCGCGGCCTTTGGGATGTCGGACAAGGAGGCAGCGACCCCAACAGGCTTATCCACCTCCAGAGAAGCTGGCTGTGTGGCTGGTTCTTTGAGAGACAGAAAATGAGGGTAGGTTAAGAGCTGCAAGTTAACCGGCTGAGTGTCTAGCACGCAGACCCTGGTCTCTAGGAGCTTATGTTCACCAAAGACCTAGTGCAAAAAGCCAAGACTTGGGAACACTGAATTAAAATTGTTGTGTACGCGGATAAGGTCTGAAGACACGGAATGCTTAGAGGCAGGTCCATCTGTGAACAGTGCCTCCAGAGAGCATCTGGGAAGAAACAGATCGGAAGGAAGAAGCAAGTCACTTCTGGTCCCGAAAAGGTAGGGAGTCGTTTAGTCCAGCTGGATAGAAAGAGCACCCGAGCAGCAGAGCTAAGAGGACTGCACTGTGAGGCTTTCTGCTTCCTTCGCTGCACAGAGGCACAGTCAGACTTGAGGAAGGTGAGAGCAGGTGCTGGCGTGGTGGGCGCAGACAGGCTCAGGCCTCAGGCCCACCCACGATGACCACCAGGTGGCTCTATGGCAGCAGGCACCCTCCCTCGGCTCTGTGCCCAGCTGTGAACTCATACTGTATCTGCAGACCTGTACACTGTGTGCGAAACACGAACTGTACAAGAGAGACGGAGAGAAGGTGGAGAAAAGCGCCGTCTCCAGCAGGTCAGGTCTACGACGAAGACGACCTGAGGGTCACCTCTGACCCTGGGCAGCCCATAGTTCCAGCTGGTGGTAAGTGGGGCTGTCCTTCCCTTACCGCTCAAGGAGACGGCAGGACTGTCCCTCGGAGAGTTTGTCAAGGAGTCTGCCACTGCTGCTGACAGTGCCCTCTGCTTCACGGCATGGAGCATTTCAACAAGCCTCTCTTTGTCTGTGAGAAAAGCAGCCCGAGGTTACCGAGGCAGCCGTCCTCTGAGCGGGAAGGAAGGTGGGAGTCTAGCCCCACTGTGATTGGCAGGGCGAGCCCCTCAAACTAAGAAGAACTGAGAGCGAGTGCCATGAGACGGAGCCTCTGTCTACACGCGGGCCAGGTTCCTGGGCTCCCACCGCACGTCTCAGATGTGCTCCAGACCGCTGTGGCACTCTTTAAGAGACAAGGAGATGGCCCCTGTGAAAGGAGACACTCTGGGGCACAGTGCCCCTTCCGGTATATGTCTGGTGCTTCAGCGCCACCCCAGAATCACAGCCATTTCCTGAAAAGGAATGCAGACCCCAACAAGTTCCACCCCACAGGTCCTGTTTCAGCGGCACTTCCTGCCAGCTGTGAAACCGAAGAGGCCGCGGTGCTGATGCTTCCTCTAGAAATTCAGCCAGGTGAAAAGATGGTTTTTGCAAACAAAACTAGACATGTTTCCAGGGATTTGTGTTGGCAATCAACCTGTCACTAACCCTTAAAGGGAAAGCAGAGCGCGACCTGCTGTTACAATGGGAACAAACTGCTACATCTCAGGAAAGGAACATGCTGAGGCAAATAACGGGACCCTGAGGCCCTCTTTGCTTTCCCTTGACTTTCTTAGCACCAGGCTAGTGTGTTAGGCAAGCCGAGGAAGCGGAAGAGCTAAGGAAGTGCCGCAGCACACCGTCTCTCCTGCACGATGGCTTTGAGCCCAGAGGGTCTTTCCCAACATGGCCAGACCCATCTGGAAGCATCTTTCAGGGCAAGCTGTCTGCTCAGCATGTGTTGGCGGTACCTGGTGGCTACAGGCCATCCCTCTACCTCCCTCTCCAGGCCTCCTGCCATCAGAACACAAAGCCCAGAAGATCTTAGCGGCCCACCCAAAGGAAGAGCGCTTGCAGTTTGCAAGCCCAGAGTGCCTGATGAATAGAGGGCAGCATCTCCCACACTCCCAGGTGGAGTCCCTGAAGTGCTGTGCCTTCTCAGGCCCTAGAGGATGGAGAGGTGCCAGGGCAGCGTCAGCTCCAGATAGGCTGCACATGCAGGAGGACCACTAGGACTTCATGTCCATGCAGGATGCAACCAGAAGAAATGGGCTCAAGTGGGGAGCAGCCCTGGTGGGCCTGCTTCAGAAGCACATGCCCCCTGGGAGCCCCATCTGCCCACCCACGTGAGCGTTGAGGCCGTACCTTTCCTCTTCTCGGCACTGATGTGGGTCAGGTTGAAGATGGTCAGGAACTTCCTCTTCTCCTCGAAGTTGGGACTGTTGTTCATCTCGTCGGGGCTGTAGCGGGTAGACAGTGCCAGTCTCGGCGAAGGCGTCTGCCGCTTACTCTGAATTGCCGGGGGTGAGGGGCTCCTCTCTCTCAGCATCCGTCGCCGCTTCCTCCGCTTCTGGGCCACCAGTTCCTCCTTCTGCTGTTGGGTGGTCAAGCCAAAAAGTTGCAAAAACTCTAGCTTCTGGATTGGGAAAGAAAACAAATCAGTTGGAAATCACTGCAGTGGTCTGTTCTCGCTGTCCCGGGGTCCCCCTCTGGGGTCCTCCAATCTGCTGTGGCCAACTCGGTGCCAGCGACGATGGACTAGGGGATTCAAGACTAAGAGCCCAGCCCCGAGCATGCCCCAGAGGTGAGGAGGCCACTACCTCGGAGGACGTGTCCAGTTTGAGGGGGGGCTGCTCGGCTACGCAGCGGAGGTGGGCTCTGACCTCCTCCTCGTCGCTCTCGTCATAGGACTCATCAAGGTCGTAGTAGTACCCTGGTGGCAGAAGGCTGCACTCAGTCAAGGAAAGACCAGCCACCAGGCCACCTGCAAGTCTCTTGGAGCACCCCTAAAATCAATTCCTTCCCACCCCACTGGCCACCTGCACTAAGAACAGCAGTTGCCCTGGGACCAAGTAACTGGGCAGACAATACCCTCTGGCAGGTGCCGAGGGTGCACACGTGCTCCCTCCTACTGTGACCACCCGGCCTCCCCCTGGGAGGCAGAGCCCTGCTCCATGGTCACAGGGTTGCTGGCCTTCTCTTTTACAAGATGATAGGGAAGAAAAACCTCGGTTGGGCCCCAAATCTAACTTAAATGAGCAACCCAGTAAGACGCTGCTGCACTCTGGCTGTCCCAGAGCCTCACAGCCAGGCCTCTTCCCTGCTTTCCCCAGCTCTTGGCCTGGCAGGGGCAGCGCCAGCTGTGTTCCGCACTCTCTGGCCACCTGTCTACAATTGACACCAACCCTGTACTTAGAGCCCTGCTGGGCCCAGGTCTGGCCTGTCACCAGCTTCTTCCCCTGTTAATGCTGCACTATTAATATTTAACACCACTTCATCAGTCTCCACACACCACTTATTAATCCTGTGCGTCTGCAGCACCATCCTACACGCAGGCTTCAATTTACCCATTTGGGACAGTGTGCACCATGGCAAGATAGGGGGTGGGGACCCGGGCCTGTCTCCCCAGTGGAGTTATCAGGTGCTGTATAAAGGTCTACAAATTTGCCACCTGAAGCCTATTAACACTCCTGCACCGGGAGCAGGGTGAGCTGGCACTAGGAGCCCTCATTCTGCTAAATTCCAATTCTCAAGCAGGCTGGGTCCCAGGGGGCTGCACCTTTTTCCTGCGCCTCCCGCCGCCGGCGCTCCTCCAGATCCAGCTTGCTGACCAGCCTCCGGCGCTGCTGTAGGAACTCGTCATAGATGTAGGAAGGGTCAGGGCCCCTGGGTGTTGGATGCCGGTAAGGTGAGCCAGGCTTCAAAGGCCCACTGAGCTCCCCGAAGGAGGCTGCCTGGGGGAGGGAGGCTCGCTGCTGGCCCAGGATGGTCTGCGTGGACTTCTCGAGCTCAGCAAGAAAGGGCCCAGGCCCTGGGGGGAAGGCCTGGGGCTCCAGGCTTCCTGCCTCCCTTGGTGGAGGCTGGTACTTGTCCAGGGGGGCAGTCTCGCGCTTCCGGGGCTCCTCAGCCTTCTCTGGGCAGTAGACACGCTCCACCTTCACCAGCGGCACAGCAGCCTGGCGGCTGGGCTCAAATGCAGCTGGGTGGCTGTGCAGAGTGTGGCTCTCAGCCCGCCGCGTCTCCAAGGCCGTGTCCATCATGGACACTGGGTTCCAGAGGGCCGTGGGCACAGTGTGGTGCTGGGGCTTTGGGGAGATGAGAGGAGGAGGCCCACCAAAGTGCTGTGGAGGGTCGCGGCTGCCCTGCTCATGACGGTTTGGTCCTGGCCTGTGGAGACAGCAGTTGAACCCATCAGTCACTCACGCTGCCCACTGGCCCCTAAGGTCCCCGTGGGGCTCCCTTGAGAAATGGGTAGGAGGGAAAGGAAGAAGGATGTTGCTTGTGTGCCATTTCCCAGGGCTGGGGTTTCAAGTCCTCCATTCTGAAAACCAAGGCAGGCGTGTGCAGACCTGCCTTGAGAGGACACGGAGGCTCAGGCCCGGGATCCTGCCTGCTGTACAAACACCCACGAACACGGGCCTCATCCTGCACTTTACTGACAAATTCATCCCTCAGTGAGATGTGGGCCTGCCTCGGGCTTCTCCTCCAAGCAATGGGCAGGTAGCAGAGGGTGGGTCAGCCCTCTGTGCAGGGGCCGTGTCTGTCTGCCCAGCCTAGAGCCAGAACAATAATGAGGGAGCCATGCCCATGAGGTGGGGGCCCAGCTGCTGCCCGGCCCCCTGGTGGTCCCCATCAGAACTGCAGTGGCTCCTACCTGGGCAGGAGGGTGGTGGGGATCTTAAAGCAGAGGACCCTCCTGTAGACAAGAAGCTTTCCACATGGTTATCATTAAATGTTTCCCCTCTGCATTTAAAAGGAGTCATTTCATGAACGGCTATTTTGAATGTGTACCTATCTTCCAAAGCTTTCTTAAGACACCTAAGATGTTTGAATCCATGCTGCCCACTGGTCTAGGTCAAGGGTTGCAGGGAAGAAAAGGGCAGAGGCCAGGGTCTCACCCCTCCCCACCCAGCTGGGGATCTGTGTAACAGGGCCATCACGGCTGCCCCTCGTTATACAGTCCTGGTAGTGACCCCCCAAGCAGTGGACATGGAGACCACCACCAAGAAACCGTATCCACAGGAGAATAGCAAAGCAATAAAACCGTTAGTTAGAATAAATATTTCACACACCAGGGCCAAACACTGAACAGTTTTCCAGCTGGGAGTGCAAGAACCCCGTCAGAACATCAAATTCATGATGCTATAGGGCCACGAGTACAGCCCGGCAGAGGGCCTCAGTGCCCCAGTGGCTCCCAATGGGAAGCATGTGTGTAGACCAAGCCCCGAGAGCCCTGAGTGCCAGGGAGGCTGGATGTGGCTGGTGGACACTCTTGGGCCTCAGTGTGAGGCAGAGGGACAGTCTCTAGCAGGGGGGACCTCATTGCAGCTGTGCTGAGTAGACAGGGGGCCAGGCCTAATGCCCTCCCAGTCACCCGGATTAGCCCAGCTAATCCCCTTGCTGCCCTGCTCAACAACAGAGCAGGGAGGGAGGAGGGGGGGAGGAAGGGAGTGGAGATTGGAGCGGCAGGGTGCCGAGTTGCAGACACCGAAGTGTCTTATGGCAGACAGCACCACAGCTGCTGAGGGCTGCAAGATGCTCAGGGATCTTCCCGCCTACCCTCCTTGTGCTGAGGAAAGAGAACAGAAGCTGTGTCCCTGGGAGGCACAGAAGGCTTGGCTCTTCAGAATGGGGACATGATGCCCAGGCAAGTAGGGACAGGGAGGTCTAGGAGGCGCTGGTGACCAGCTTACAAGGCCAGTAGGGGCCTGATGACAGGCACAGGTCTCCTAAGAAATTCTAAGAGGGTTTAAAAATAAGGGATCTCTCTTTCATTTTAAGCAATAAGGCACATCTTTTCCTTAAATAAAAATTAAAGGCGGTCCCCATCTCATGGGGAAAATGAAAGCTGAAAAGAAGAAGAGAGTGGAGAAAACAGGCCATCTTCTGGTGCCACAAATGGTATACCAGGGCTGCCCCTGGCTGCGTGTGAGGGAGCCTGGTGCTGGACCTGAGCTGGGTGGCTCTGCCCACAGTGCTCCTGAGCTGGCTGTGGCCTCAACTTCCTCGCCGGAAAAGGGAGTGGGGTGAGGCCTGGAACCCGCAGAAGCAGGTACCTCTGCAGGGTGCTGGGCTAACCCCAGGTGCCCCCTCATGGAGGTCCCCACGCCCGCCCTGCCCCACCTGCTGTCCCACCTGGTGCTGTCGGGCCGGTGCTCCGCCTCTGTGGGCACCGGGGGCCGGCCCATGTCCAGGTGCTGCTCCAGCACCTGCTGCCGGAACTCGGACACCTGTGACTGCCGGTCTTCCTTCTCCTGCCGTAGCCGCCGCTGCCGTGCCAGCCACTTCTCCTCCTCATTGGTGCGCTGGATCAGCAGGGCCGTGGCAGCACTGCTCCCCGGCAGAGAGAAGATGCCGTGGTTGGAGATGAGGCTGGGCACGGTGTGGTGTGGGGTAGGTACTGGGTGCAAGGGGTGCTGCACAGGCTTGGGCGCCTGCAGGCCCATGTCCTTCAGCTTCTCTGTGGGGAGAAATGCCGTCACAGCAGGGTCCCCGTGCCCCCGCCCCTTCTCACTGCCTTTCAATGGACTCTTCCCACACCCTCATGGGAGCTCTCTGGAAGCACATCTTGTCCGAGAGCAGCACGCTCGGTGGCCGGGTAGCCCATTTGTACTGGTGCAAGCAGAACCATTATTAAAAGCTATTTAATTAAAAAAAAATCAACAACTTTCAATGAAATAAATTACATTCAACACAAGGCTGGGGCTCATCACTTCCACGCTCTTGGGGCTACCCATCTACCTCTCCTGTACTGGGTGCCACCACGCATCTCCAAACTCTGCTCACCAACATGACCCCGTGGCTTGAAACCAATCACGCTGGGAGTATTTGTGCCCCAGCAATTGGCTCTTCCCTGCAGTGCCAGGTGTGCCGCTGACCCTCGGTCCCTCCCTCCCGCTGACAGCCCAGGTACCTGCTCGGGTGGGGGTCAGCTGCTCCGAGGGCTTGACTCGCTCTTCGGCCGTGTGGCCCCGGAGCCCGTGCAGCTCGGCCACAGGCAGGAAGGCCGGCTCCAGCGCCTTGGCAGTCAGCAGCTCCTTCTCCCGTGCCCGCTGCTCCCGCTGGCGCTCCAGTTCCCGCTCCCGCTCCTTCTCCCGCTCGCGCTCCAGCTCCTTCTCCCGCTCGCGCTCCTTCTCGCGTTCACGCTCACGCTCCTTCTCCCGTTCCCGGTCAGCCTCTCGCTCTCGTTCCCGCTCTCTCTCCCGACGCAGCTCCTCGTCCATCTGTAGCCTGTGGGGCAAGCAGAGAGGGCTCAGGGACCCTGGAGAGGACGACCCAGGGCAGCCCACCACAGGAATCCCAACAGGGAGAGCCGTTAGGGCAAGAAGAACCTTGGACCCAGAGTCCCACGAGACCCAAACGCCCTCGAGGCCCTTGGCCTGCCGGGTGCACCGCCAAGAGTGGAGAACTTCGAACAGGCCCGTCGCCACCCCATTGAGCAGGTAAAGCAGCTCATCACCAAACGCCAGGAGCCTACCAGACTCCAGCCAGTGCTTCCCTCCCCCTGCTGTCCAGGAGTAAGCGGACCCCACCACCCGCAGCCCAGGACAAAGCTCACCTCTCTGCACTCAGGCTGGACATTCGCTCAGAGTGCAGTGCTGCAAGGGACGAGTGGGCAAGCTCGGGCGGGTAGCGAACCCCAGAGAGGTGCAGGTGCACAGCCGATGGGTGCAGCGGGGGCAGGGAACTGGGGGCGGGGATGGGGTAGAACGGGGACCTCAGGGCCGATAGGCAATAGGAGTCGTCCATCCTGCATGAAAAGAAGGGACGGGGCGGGGGGGGGGGGGGCTACTGTCACTCACAGGAAAGGCAAGCGTACCTAGCATGTGCAAAGTCCCAGTCAATAGGTGCTGCTTGGCTAGGTATGTCCACCTGTCTAGGCACGTTCCATGTGGCAAACTAGTAATAGGTGCAGGCCATGTCTTAAGGGCTGTCCACTTCTGATGACACTTATCATGCCAGGTTCAGGGGGTTGCCATCCTGAACAAGAATGCTACATGGCTTTCTCCAGGGCCTGTCACTTGCAAAGGCACTCTGCACACACCACACTCACAGCTACCAGCTGCTGTGGCTACTGCCCAGAGCTTAAAGACCAGGAAGTAGCTGCCCAGGCCACGGGGCCTCCCTCCAGAAGGAAATGCCTGATGGTAGTTAGGGGTTGGCTGGGACCTGGGGAAGGACATAGGGGCTGCCCAGGCTTTCCTTGGGAATGTGGCCCCAGGGCCCAAGAGACACCTCCCACCAGGTTGCACTCTGCAGAGAACAGAGCAGTCAGTGCCAGAGCCCAGGCGGGGGTGGCTCACCTGAAGGCCGGGTGGGGGAAAGGGTGCGGGGCCAGGTAGCTGGGGTGGTAGTAGGCAGCGGCTGGGTCCAGGCTAAGAGGGGGTAGGGAGGACATGCGCAGATCCTCAGCAGTGTGGTAGGGCCGGAAGCTTCTCAGGTAGTCCTCGGTCACAGTGCTGGGCGGCACCACGTGGTGCACAGGCCGCTGGAGGCTGTAGAGACAGCAAGCCGACAGGTGAAGGAGGCCTTCCAGCTGGGAAATGTGGGGCTCCCACCTCAGGCAGCAGCTCGTCAGGGAGGGCAGGGCACAGATGCCCATCACCCCTGCTCTGGGCACAGTCCTGCCTCTCAGCAGTATGACACAGGCCTGCAGGTCCCTTAAGGACCTCACCAGTGGGTATGGCTACAACCCCCAGTCTGGAGGGACTCCGGCCCCAGGACAGCTCGCAGCAGGGCTGGAGCGAGTTAACAGTCTCGGTGTGGAACGGACACAGGCACAGATGGGGCCTGCTCCTGGGGCAGGGCCAGCCACAGAGGCCAGCGACCATCTGGCGGCTCAGGCTTAGCCTCAGCTGGTGCAGGCTCCAGGCGGCCCAAGCACAGCCAGCCAAAGCCTGCCTCAGGGACCCAGAGACACTGCCCTCCCCAGTCTTTCCCATGGCCCCAGCACTTACTTGAGTGGTGGGAAGCGGGAGTCCTGCACAACAGAGCTTGGGGAGAGGCCAAAGGGGTAGGGTGTGCTGAGCAAGTGGGAGGGGATGGCGGGCCCCCCCGCCTTCTCCTGGGGCAGTGGCGGCTCCACAATGAGGCGCTCCCGACCACTGCTGCTGCTCCTTGAGGTGGCGTCCTGCAGGACAGAGCCAGGGTCAGTACCAGGGAGCCTGCGTCAAGGCCCCAGGGCATATGGCCAGCAGAGCCAGCTCTGGCCATGCCTGGGCTTCTTCAGACTGTGGAAATGCCCCAGGTTCAGCTTGTGTTCTAGAAACATCCTTTCCAGGAGCTTTACTACCAGAAAAGCAGCACATGGTGTGCCGGGGTCACTCCTCACTGTGGCCTTGGCACCACAGGCTCAGCACCTCAGGAAGAGAGCCTGCACCCAGTCATGAAATGAGGAGGTGGCAGCTCCAGGGCCTGCTCCCCAACCTGGTCCCCCAGACAAAGAAGGGGCTCTACATGAGCTGCCCCCATAGTAGCATCCAGCCCATGAGAGGTCCTGCCTGACTGTCCTTGTCATCTGTTACCACTGGCACGCCCCCCCCCCCCCGCCCTTGCTTCACACCCGCACAACTCCTGGCCAGCAAACCAGGCTGACAGCAGACATGCTCCCTGGGCAGGCGTCAGCTCTGCCACTCTTGAGCCACAGCAACGGGAAGCTGGGGTCAGGGCCCTGCGATTGGCTCCTTGCTGCACCAGCAGGAACAGGTGCTGAGCCTGTCACCTGCCCCGGAGCCTGACCAGCTTACCCCTCCCGGTGCCACTCTCCTCTGTCCAGAGGCCAGGCTGGCACGGTGCACCACAGCCCAGCCAGCCCCTGCGCAGACAGGGAGGCCCCTCCTGCCCTCTACCTTCCCAGCACGCGCTCTCCACAGGACAGTCAGTGACAACTAATTGAAGGAGACAGGTCGCTGATTGGAATTTTTAATGAGTAGCAACATCTGCTCCTTTCTCTGTGCCTGGCAGGCCCTGGGCTCCCCGCAGGGCTCCTGCACGTTCGTGACCTCTGACCTGCCCTCCCAGAAGGGGCATTCATGCAGGTCTCCAGGGTGGGACACACTCGGATGCCCCGTGCCAGCCGCAGGATCCTCCAGCTGCCCGAGTTACAGCAGGGTGGGCTCCCACCTGGACTGTCCCTGACTGCTGTGCCTCAGTTCCTCCACTGTCACACGCCAGTCAGCCCAGCATGGCGTAGCGTGGTTGGCCACAGAGGTGGACAGGATGCAGGTAAGGCATGAACTTGGGCTGGGCCTCACAGCTTGCGCCCTGTCCCTCACTGGCCCCTTCCCGAGTGGGGCTCCCTGTACCTCTCTCTCCTCCCCACCAAGGACCAGGATGCAATGGGTCCTGGGTGAGGGAAAGCACGGAGACACCCCTGTGCCTAAGACCTGGGATGAGCCAAACCGGATGGCACAGCCTCAGAGACCTCTGGGACCAGGGGACAGTCCCTAGAACTTCAGTCAGGACAGCCCCCACCAGCCCCCTTCTCCCCTTAGCCAGGGACAAAGCCTTGCTTGAAGGCAGCTGGGCCAGATGGCACCTCCCTGGCTGAGGACAAACCGAGGGAGGGGCGTACTCAGAGGGCAGGGGGCTCCGCAGCCAGACTCACGTGCCTGCGGCTGCCGTCTGCCTGGAGCCCAGCCAAGCCTGCACCAGGCACCTGAGAACTGGGTCAGCGGGCTGGGCCTCACTGGGTGAAGAGCGGGTGACAAGGCAGCACCTTCACCCTGAGCGAGGCGGGCCCCGGGTGGCCCCCAACCACTCCATGGTGGTGGCCGGTGTGTGTTGCTGCAGACGGGCACGTCAGGGTGCACCTGCAGGGCAGCTCGTTACTCCTGGGCAACGGCTGTGGGCGCAGCTGCACGAGGAGGCGGCAGGCAGGGAGGGGAGCCCCCTTGGTGACGAGGGAAGCCCCACAGCAGGCAGGCAGGAAGGCCCTGCTGGCTGCAGAACAGACCATCCTTCACCCACCTCTCCTTCTGCAGCTTGCTCGCCCAGGGACAGTGGCGACCCGGGGAAGAAAGGGCCAGCACACCAACTGTGGCCACATGGAGGGAGGCAGGCCTCTCCCACAGGATCAGGCTCTCCACTGGGCCTTTGTGCCACTGGTGAGCCCGCGTCACCTGCTCATCTGGCGCCTCCTCCCTCCCCTCCTCCCTCCGCATCAGGGGCTCACCGCATCAGGGGCTCACCAGCTGCGGTGGTGAACTGCTGCAGCAGAGCTCTCCTGGTCCCCTCCCCAGGATCACTGAGCACTTCTGAGGCAGTAGGGACTCTCCTTGGGAGAGTCTGCTCTGGGCAGGAGGCAGGTGGCAACCCCACTGAGCCCCTGCGATGTGTGGGGGCATTCACAGGCACCCCGGGTTGGGGTACGGGCCCTGGTCTGCAGCTAGGCGCAGGTGTCCCTGGGAGGCTGCTCTTGGGTGGGAGCAAGAGCCATAGTCACCAGCAGGGAGGAATAGCACCTGTGTCTCGGTCTCCCGCCTCTCCCCAAGGTCAAGGCTCTGACCCCCAGGGGAGGAGTGTGTGGCGAGAAGTCCAGAGGAGCACTCAACTCCCTTCACCAGGACTGGCCCTCTCAGGTGGCCCCGAGGCCCCTCGGTCATGGCAGCAGGCCCTCCTGTCCTCCCTGTCCAAGCTGCACTTGGTGGGGAGCGCAGCCACACAGACAGGGCTCCAGGGGCAAGTGAGGCTCCAGGCCAAGACGCCAAGGTCAGCAGAAGGCCACGTCAGGATGGGAGTCCTGCCTGGGCTAACCATTCCTGGGGGGTGCAAGACTCCTGCTGGAATCCTTGGGGGTCTCCATCCTGAAGCAGGGTGGTCTGTGGCCTGAGGCTGGCTCTTGTCCTGCCTCAAGAGCAGCCAAGGTGATGACCAAGCTGCTGAGCCCAACCCCCACCCCCTCTCCAGCAGGGGAGACAGGGAGTGGGCGCAGGGGAGAGGTTTCCAAGCGTTAATTAGCGTTTCCAAGCAGGGCCACCCCTCTGGGAACATAGCAGAAAATTCAGGTCCTGCTGCCAACGACGGCTCTTAATTAGGAAAGGCCCCTCTAGGCCCAGCACCAGGGCGCATGGCAGAGCCTGGCCCTGGGCTCCTGGGCTCCCTGGCACAAGCAGTCACCAGTGAGATGGGTGAGGGGCTGCAGGCACAAAAGGAGCCCCCATGACAGGAAAAGGCCTCCTCTGGGGGCTTCCAATGTAAAGACAGGCGCGGAAACCGCGGCACTTCCTGCCTGGTGGGCTGTAGCCGGCTCTTCCTATTTCAATTCCAGGTCTGAGCCAGGTCAAGTGCCGAGCAGCCCCCCATCCTGACCAGCACCTGGGGCGTGGCTGCACGTGGAGATGAGGCCTAGGAGGCCACACTGTGCACACCACTAAGGTGTGCCTGGTCCAATGACTGGAGTGCGCCCAAGAGGGGACCAGGACACGGGCAGAAGATGCAGTGTGCAAGCCAAGGAGAGGCCTCAAGAGGGACAGGCCTGCCCACAGCCCCACCTCGGGCACTACTCTCCAGCACGTGGGGAACAAACCCCATCTAGCTGCCTCGCCTGAGGTGAGGTGCTCTGTCCTGGCTACCCGAGCAGGTGACAGGGTCACTCAGCCCTCAGGCCCCCCTGCAGAGGAGACGGGGCTCAGAGTGAGGTGCCACCTAAGAGTCTGGAGCCAGTAGAAGCCCAGGAAGTCCTCTCCCTGGGGAGGCACCTGCCCTGCTCAGACCCACTCACCGGACGGCTGTCGCTCCTCCAGACCCCGTTGACAGTCTTGGTTGGGGCGATGGTCACCACCGGAGGTGTGCTGGGGACACTGTGGCCCCCAGGGGGGACGATGATGGGACCCATGGGCACACGCTTGGGTGTGCTGGCAGGGGAGCTATGGTTGGTGGCTGGAGAGGACACAGGTGACGACTCACTGCTCAGCGATGACCCTGTGGAAGGAACACAGCAGCTGAGCAGGGCCAGGCCCACCCTGCGCCACCACCACCGCCACCCCAGGAAGCTTCCCACACCCACACACAGGAGGGGGCGGAGACGCCAGGCCTGGTCAGCGGCTCAGCCATGGTCCCTCTGCCCCACAGGCTGGGACAGCAGTCCCCAAGCACGCAGTGCTCCAGTGCCACCCCCACCCTACCCGGGAGCCCTGTCCCACAGCCAGCTGTCCTGGCTCCAGGAGAGGAGGGCTGTGCACGTGGCCCGAGCAGAGCTGCAGCGAGCCCACCAGCAACTCTTGCCAGGGCCTGAGTGTCCTTGGGGGCCAACACCAGTGTCCAGGAGGCATGAGGCTTGCAGGTCACCAGCAGATGTTCATCTTTACATTTAACCCCCAGGTAAGTCACCACCTTAGAGCACAAAGCTAGTGGGTCGGATGTTCACCACGCTGCAGAAACACTACTATCCATTTCCAGAACATTCCCTGCACCCCAGAGAGAAGCCCCTGCCCCTCAGTGTCGAGGCAGGGGTCAGGCAGAAGGCGAGGAGGATGGCCTCAGCAGTGTGACCAGGAGGCAGAGGTCCCAGGGGCTTTTCCATGGGGACAGAACCTTACTTGAGCAAGGGGTAGAGTAGCTCTGCAGACCCAGGAGGCACCCCTGCCCCCCGGGAGGCACCCTGCTCCCTCGGCACAGTCCTGCCATCTCCTGCAGGAATGCGGGCCTGGTCTCTTTAACAGGGCTCCCTAGGCTTGTGTGTATCTTGCACAACTGTGCAGGGCAGCCACAGCTGTCCCCATAGCCCTGCAGGTCACAGCCCAGAGCTGCCAAGCAGCACACTGTGCTCAGGGAGCCTGAACAGGCTCCCACCAGCCAGCCCTGGTCAAGGTGGCAGTGAAGCCCAAGGGCCGTTGCCTGAGGCACAAACCAACCCCCAATTCTCCAGACAGACCTGGAAGCCACTATCTACACCCCAAGAATTCTGCACACTTAAGTTGGCTAAACCCCAACTTGGGCGGGGCAGGCTGAGGTGCAGACCCACACTTGACACCTCAGAGGCTCAGAGCTGGCCAGAAGCTCCAGAGCCAAGTGTCCCCCCTGGTGTCCTTTCCAGGGCAGAGAGCCATGGCTGGAGACAAGCCGGTTTGGTTGGTCAGACCCACCTGGGGAAGTGGCTTCCAGTGACAGCAAGGGAGCAGGCACAGGGCTGACGCAGCCAGGCCTGGCAACATCCCAAGGTTTGTGGAGGGCCAGCTGGCGGCCGTCCCCTGACCAACCCCATGAAGAGAAACGCTGGCCCGAGTCCAGGGAAGGCTCGGCATCCTGAACCCTCACCCGACGCCGGGGAGAGTGCCCCTCTGCAGCTCAGAGTGTGCTGGCCAGCGCTGCCCGCCCCACCCCACACGCCAGGGCGCCCGGCCAACTGAGCCACACCTGAGACGTTCCTTCACTAGCTTCGACGGGACCATGCGGCCCTGGTACTAGGACAGAACACCATGGCAGGCCCCGGTCAGACTGAGCAAGGGACGTCTGTCTGCACACGCTTGGATTGACTTGAAAAGTTCATTTTTAAGCTTTTGGGGAAAAAAACAAAACAAAACTCAGAAAGACACTTTTTTCTCCAAAAATAAAAGCGGTGTTTCCTTGGAAATCTCCAGGCCTGAACCTTTGTGGAGGGGTGACGCCCACACCTGGAGCCACACTGGCCCCCCGGTTCTTGTGGTCACCAACTTGAAAATGCACCTTCACCCCAGGGAAAGCCTGCACCGCCAGCAACGCCCCCACCCCGCCCCCGCAGCGGCCCCTGGGCCTGCACCTCCTGCAAATGGAGTCCCTCCAACGCACAGGCCCCAGTGCCTGGCGCCTGTGCCGCGCAGCGTGCCGTGGCTTACACCAGCTCCTCACCTGTGGCAGAGCGATGCTTCACGGCACAGGCTGTCACAGGCTCCTTATCAGGGGACCCCTGAGCTCAGCCCACCCAGCAGCTACTAGGAGCAGCGTCACATCTGCCCATGGCCTGCGGCGTACCTGCACATACTGCCCCCCATGGAGGGAACGTGGGTGTCCATGCTCCAGAGCCAGAAGGAAACAAAACCAACAGACCAAGAGCCACCAACAGGCCAGGGTGTAGCTCACGCACCCACGGCCAGGTCCGCGGCTCTTGGGGAAGAAGCTAGAAGGCCACAGGGGCGCGGGGTCCTCCCAGGGGCAGCGGCAGGTGAAGCAGCCACTTCCGAGCCCCCAGGAGCCTCACAGACCCCTCTGTGCCCTCGCTCCAGAAAGAAGACCGCACAACAGCTGCTGCCCAAGGAGGCCAACTCGAGCTGCTGGCCCGGGCCTGCCCTGCGCCCCCACCTCTCAGGCGGCCTCTAAGTGCCAGGAAGGAGATGGGAGGGTGGGCAGGGGCGGGAGCTCGTCTGGGGCAGGGCCCGATCTGAGGCTGGACAAGGGGAGGCCATCAACAATTAGCCGCCTGATCCCCTCCGAGGCGGGAGGCCCCTGCGCACCACCGTGAGCAGCAGCGATCGATGCCCGACAACGCGCTGCCAATTAGCAAGGCCGCGCCGGCGCCCGGCCCGCGTTCTCACTGCGCGGCTGGAGCAGGAGGGTTCGCCACCACTGTAATTAACTGGCAGCATTCAGCCAGGAGTTAGTCAATGAAACTGAGCCAGATTGCAGATGACAAGAGGCAGAGCGCGTCGTGTCACCTCTGCTGTCTGACCTCGCAGATTAGCGCTGAGCCCGACGGCACACGTAATTAACAGCTGAGACCCCAGAGCCAGCCCGGGAGCCCGTGAGGATGGGCTGGGGCTGCGGAGCTGCAGCAGCGCCTGCCGCCTCTCACGGACACCAGCTTGCCTGGCCAGGCCCCGGCCGCGGCACCACACCCCCTGACAAAGGAACCTCGGGCCAGGCGGTGGGGTGACTGGGGGCACCCCAGGAGTGCGGAGGGCAGGTCTCGGCCTGGTCAGGCTCAGACAGTGACAGCGAGCCCGAGGGGCGGGGGCCCAGAGCTGAAGCTCCAGGCAGCCCGGTGAATCCAGACTGGACCCGGCTCTGCGTGTGGCGGCCCCACCTAGGAGTGACAGAGAGCAGCGGAGAGCAAAGAGCACCAGAACCCCCCAACGAGGGCTCTTGGACCGTCCTGCTGGGCTGCCTCCTTGCATGGCCAGGGCAGCCCAGAGCCTGGCAGGGTCAGGACATCAGGTGGCTTGGCAGGCGTGCCTGTGGTTTACACCTCGTCCCTGTGCTGTGCGACAACGGAGGGACGCTGGGACACAGCCACCAGAGTCCCTGCCCAGCCCTTGTCCCCAGGCCCTGCTTTCAACCAGTGGAGAAACCAAGGGCCAGCAGTGCTTCCTGTCAGGTCTCTTTGGTCTCTGGGTGACCTCTGAGCAGCTTCTGGGCAGAGTCCTCCAGGCAGCTTTGCTGCCCCAGGCTGCTCCTCTAGGGTCACCACACGACATCTGGGCAGTCACCAACACTCCCCAGACCTTCCTGCCCCCTGGACCGGCGGTCTGCTGTGGGGGCTCCTGCTGGGCATCCCTCCCAGGCTCTGGGAACTGCTCCCACCTGCCCATTCTCATCAGCTGCCCAGCCCCGGAGACTCAGCGGCGCCCAGAGCACCTGGGGACCCGCAGGGCACCACCTGCCAGACGTGGCACGGGATGAGTGGGGAGGAGCAGGGCCAGACCATGCTCCAGATGGCGGCCTGCACCTGAAGAGCACCCGTGGAACAGAGGGCGGCCCCAGGAGCCATGCAGCGCTGGGGCCTGCTGGGAGGAGGGCTGCGGCTCCCTCGGGCGCACAGGGGCCAGAGCAGGTGAGACACCAGCTTGCCTGAGCAGGTGACCCTCTGGAATCTCCGGTCCCTGGCAGAGCAGGGACAGCCACACGGCAACACAAGGCTAGAGTCGACGCCTGCCATGACCCACAGGGCTTGGGAGGGCCAGCCAGGCAGCACCCGGTGTCTGCCGTATGCCACTACCGGACAGAGCTGCCCCCACCTGCCATGCCAGCCAGAGCACCGCTGACCTGGGCAGAGGAGACGAAGGCTGGAGGCCACAGCACCCAGCTGAGTAAGGGGCTGTCAGTGCCTACGAGCCAGTCATAGAACCTACCAGCAGGGGAAGGTGTGGGCTCTGCTTTGGGACACATCAGGACGGAGGATCTGCCAGAACTGTGGCAGACACCAGCCGCTCAGACCAGGGCAGGAAGGACCATCCCAGGGCACCCGGGACGGTGGGGCTGCTAACAGGGTGTAGGGGAGACGGGCCCAGCAGGTGGTGGCCCTGGGAACTCAGGGCTGATAAGGGCCCAGGGCACTCAGATGAGGGGGCCAGCCCCCCACCCCAGTCTTTTGCTGTTGTCTTTAAAAAGAGGTGGACTTCTGGGGGAGGGGTGTGGGCGGTGGAACAAAAGCCTTGTCCTGCCACACCACTGGATGGCAGTAGCCTCAGCCTGACCTGCAGGTGCACCTGCTGGGCGTCCCTCCAGGCCCTGGGAACTGCTCCCCACCTGCCTATCCTCACCCACTCCCCAGCCCTGAGGATTTGGCCAGTGCGTCGGGGAAGGAGCCTGGCTGGTGTCTGGTCACTGCCACTGAGGGACAGCATCTTGGTTTCAGGTGGCACCAGGGACCCAACAGTCACCAGACCCGCCTGCCCTCACACCTGCAAGGCTGTGACAAGACTGGGCAGGCAGCCAGCAGACACGGCTGATCACCAGCACTGGGTGTCGTCGGAAGCTGCTCTGTGGTGGCAGAAGCAGTGCCTGAGCCTGGGGCAGGTGCCAGGAGGGCGGGCCTCCGGCTCCCAAGGGCAGGTGCGTAAGCCCCCCTGATTGGGTGAAGGGAGCAAGGCTCAGGATGTGGCCTAAGCCCAAGAAGCCCCTCAAGGGAGTACGGGTGAGGACCAGGCCACGGGCCTCAGGGAGACCAGCCAGAGAGGCTGGATTGTCCCCCATGTGCTTCTGGGGACCAGAGGGGCACAGAGCCCCAGGCATGCATGCCTGCCCAGATCAGCCGAGGACACACGGGCTCCCACGCTGCAGCCCACTGACAGCAGACAGGCACCGCACCCCTGGGAGACAGCAGACGGCCTCACAGCTGGGCCCAGGCGGCAGCGGCCCCCTCCCACGCACAAGGCAGGGAAGGAGCCAGGGCCAGCGATTCAAAGTCAACTGGGCCCAGGAGCACCTCTGGGCACCCAATGCCGCTAAGTCAGTGGTTCCACAAGCACCAGTAAGTCCCACAACGATCTGGGGATCTCCAAGTCACAAGGCAGGCCAGGCACTCAGAGCAGGGCAAAAGCCACTCCAAGACAGTACCTGGGGCTGGGGCTCAGTGGCAAAGTGCTTGCCTTGCACGTGTGGAGCACTGGGTCCGATCCTCAGCACCACGTAAAGATAGAGACAGTGTGGGTCCACTACAACTAAAAAAGACAATGCGTGGGACACAGGGTTGGGGCCCAAGCCCAGTCCTGGGACACCTAGGCAGGGACTTCAGATGCACCAAGAAGGGGAGGGACCCTGTCCTGCACAACAGAGGACCTGGGGCCTCCCCAGATGGCCTGGGCCAAGCAGCCAAGGTGGGACAGGCCCAGGACACTAGCTCCAAGGGGCCCCTGGCCTGTCACTAGGGAGGAGCCAGGGGTCCAGCCAGGGACCCACGTGGGCACAGACCCCCTCCTCCCTCCTCCCAGGATGAGAAGACAACGGGCAGAGCGCCGGGAGGGCAGCCAGCAGAGGCCCAGCCCAGCACAGAGCCCGACGGAGGACATTCCTCAGCCCAGGTGCCAAGGGCCCTCCAGGGAGGCCAACAGTGCGGTGGGGACGATGGCGGCAGTTAGGAGCAGTGGGATAGGAGGCTGCCTCCATGGCGGGTGGGGGTCGGCGGTCCCTGTTTACGGCGCTCCGAGGCCAGGGCCTCCGCTAAATCACGGCAACCCAGGTGTTGGGGTGGCCTCTTACCCAAAGAAACAGTAGCTCCGACAGATGAAGCCACTGCCCAGGTCACACAGCAGAGTCTTAAAGGTGTGAACCAGAGTCCAGAAGCCCACCACCTGCTGAGCGCAGGGAGGTCCAGTGTCAGGCCCTCCCCGCCCTCCACCAGGCCACCTGCAAACCGCTGCGCCCGTCCTCAGCCTCCGGGGAGGGCAGATGAGATGGCGTGTGCATCTGCTCCGTCAGAACTGAGTTTTTAAACTGCCCCCAGAAGACCCCATGAGGACACCATCAGCCTGGGCAGTGGCACCGCTCTGCTGGCTCTGCACGCCTTCCTGACCCCCAGGGAGTGGCCATCCCTTCACCCCAGACCCCTCAGCACGGGGTCCAGCAGCTGAAGCTGGCTATGGCTGCGGCTCCCGTCCCATCTGGGCAGACATGGACACACGACAGGCCGTGGTGAGGGCACCAGTGTTCAGAATGGAATGGCCCCTCTGCCACTTGCCAAGGCCGACAGGGACCCAGGGTGGCACACTGTGGCGGAGACCCCAGGCCGGGCACACAGCAGGCGGCCCTCAGTGGCCACAGTGGGGGGCAGCGAGAGCCTTTGTAGGCCACCTCCCTCCCACACCTCCTTGGGGACCCACATGCCGGCCTCCGGGGTTCAGCCACGGGCAAGCACAGGCCCAGTCCCCACTACACAGCCCAGGAGCCGGCCATGTCCAGGACAAGCAGTCCCGAAGGCGAGGTCCACGGCCACCGCGGGAGCCAAGGGCAGGGAGTGGAATGTTCTGGACCACAGTGGGCATGGCTGCAGCACAAGGTTCTGCAGGGTGACGACTCTTCCCCTGTGAATCATATCCCAGAAGCCAGCCAAGGTGGGAAGGCGTGGGGAGACCCGCCCCGCTTCCAGAGCACAGCACACCCCCCTCGGGAGGTGGTCAGCAGGGCCTGGTCTCGGGCACCCTCACCCCAGCTCTCCAAGTCTACCTCCACACCGAGGCAGCACAGGACTTGCACCCCTTCTTCCTAAGCCTCAGCCCCCCACCTGGACCACAGCCCGCTCAGGGACATCAGCCTACTTCACAGAGAGGGCACGGTGAGGCCCAAGCTGGGGTGACAGAAAATCGGGGGTTGGTGTGGGGTGAGGATGCTGGGAAATGATCGAGGACTTTAGGACGAAGCCAGGGCTGCCCGGGTGAGACCCGGAGCTCCAACGGCTTCGGGATGGCTGTGGCCCCCAGCAAGCCCCCAGATCTCGTCATCAGAACGGGAGGCGAGGCGCTGGCCTGGCCACTCCACAGTGTCCTGGGTTCTCCCACCGGTCAGTCTCCACAGGTGCTGGTCCCACTCCTGGGGCCATTCACCCAGGGGAGCGAGCAGACACATCAGCAGAGTGGGGACAGACGCGCCTGTCATACAGTGGCCCCGCCAGCCCGCCCTGGTTCTCTGCTGCAAAGTCCCAGACACCAGAGCCCCAGGTCAGAGTCGAGAGGGAGCAGGGACCCGCGGCCAGTGCCTGTCCTCCAGCCACCTGCACACAGAGGCACACCAAGTTCCCAGCCCGGGAGGCCGGGCAGGCTCTGACACTTGAGCCACACGCTGGCCCACCACCGGAGCCAGGCGCTAGGGACAGCTGGGGCAGCCGAAGAAACAAGGCCCTGCTCCCTTCGCCACCGCGGGAGGATGCCTCATGGCCTCTCCGTGCAGCACTGGCCCAGGGCTCAGGCCCAGAGCACTGTCCCCTGAAGCCTGCACCTGGCCTGTAAGAAGTCACCGGCACACTCCAGCCCAGAGGCTTCTCACCCTTCCCTCTGCGCCTCTGCTCCTCCAAGTTCAGTGTCCTGCTGTGTGTCCCCGCCCAGGCCACAGCAGACACCTGCTCACCACCCCGCTTCCTCCAGGCACTCGCTCTTTGTGGGTGCTGCCAGGGAGCCCCACCTCCACCCTGTGAGCAGGGGGCGGGAAGGGAGAGTCGCTGCACGCACCCACCACCCCTCCCCACGCTGCTCCTGATGACGGGCAACAGAAGGGACCTGGAGAGAAGACAGCCAGCATCCAAAGACCTGGCCCCCTGGTCAGGGCCAACACCTGCTCCACAGAGCCGGAGGCCCAAGGGACGCAGCCCCTGCCTCGGAGGAGCCTGGGGTTCTGGGGGCCAGCCAGCACCCACAGCACCCACAGCACCCCCCAGCCGTCCTGGCCACGACTGTTCCTGCTCGGCAGCAGCCCTGGGCGACTGAGGTGCCCCAGGCCAGAGCTGGAAGGGCCTAGAGCGCCTCCCTGCACTGACTCAGAAGGGACAGTTCTTGTCCTGGGTCACATGGTCTGAGCCCAGGTGTCACCAGAAGGCAGGCCTCTGCACCCTGGGACTCAGGTGATGGGGCAGGATGGGGACACTGCTCTGTGTCCAGAAACCCCCTGCTCCCCTCCACGGGGGATGGGCAGGCCCGAGCCGGGGCGCCAGCGGACTGGGCAAGGGACCCTGAGCGCTCGGGGTGCTTCAGCGACACACACGTGAGGCACCACAGCCCCTAAATCCACTGTGGTCCCGCGGCCAGCAGGCCCCCTCCCCACCCCACCCCGGCAGCCCCGGCCGAGGAAGGAGAGCGGAGGGGAGCAGAGCCAAGCAGAGCGGCAGGGAGGGGCTGGGGCGGGCAGCGCCACTGTCTGCCTCCTGGTCTCGCCCTCGCGCAGCTGGCGCCTCTTACCTCTGGGCTCCTCCGCCTGTTTGGCGAGCTTGCGCAGCGCAGCGGCAAAGCTGGAGGACGGCGCGGCCTGGGCCGACAGCGCGCTGCTGGTGGCCGGGCTGCCGCTGGGCACCAGGGCGCCATTGAGTGGCGAGGGGGTGAGGGGGTTGACGGTGGCGGTGGTCCTGGTCGCGGTGGAAAGCATCCCTAACGAAGGGGACTTGGGCTCATGGCTCATGCCTGAAACAGGAAAAGAAGAACCAGGGTCACGGAGAGCAGAGCCAGCACCAGGTGGCGGCAGCATGCAGAGAGCCAGGCGGACAGAGCGCAGGCTGCGGACAGAGCGCAGGCTGTGGACAGGGGGCAGACCGCACCCAGCCAGGCACGGAGACGGCCGAGCCAGCACAGCCGCCCTGGGCACCAGGCGACCCAGAGTCCCAGAGCAAAAGGTGTTGGAAAGGAGGCAGGGTCCCCAGCCGAAGCAAGGTCAGCAAGGAGTCCGCCCCGTGCAGGGGATGCTCCCGGCCAGGACGGCCAGGAGTGGCGGCTGCACTCTGGGGAGGGAGGTCGGCACTGCTACTGTCCCAGAGTCAGAGAGGAAGAAACCGAGGTTCCTGCGTGGCCTTGTCCACATGGATGGTCAGTGCAGACCCAGGGCCCTCGCTCCACGCTCTCCCGAGTTCCAAGTCACAGGGCCCAGCAGGTGGAAGGGGGAGGACACGGAGCCATCCTGCAGCCCCCCTGAGCCCCTCACGGCACGAGGACTCCGCCACTCGGCCAAGTTTGGGACGGCAGCTGACCCCCGCCACTGGCAGGGCCAAGACCAGGTCACAACCCCACCCCTCCAGTCCCCCAAGTATCAGTGAGGAGTCTTCACCCAGGTCCCCATCAACAACCAGGCCCCGCTCCCTCGCTGTGCGCACATCCCACAGAAGTCGGCCAGTGGCCTGGCGCCTCGCAGGGGCAGCAGGGCCACAGGCAGCAAGAAGCGATGCGTTTCCCGCACCCACTGGAGCCTGAGAGCAGGAAGGGACCCGGCACCCCACACCCCTGCTGGAGCCTGGAGCCAGCAGCCTGGCCAAGCCCGGGCACGCCTCTCCAGGGGGGACGTGCCTGGCCCGGCCGAGAGGTCCCAGGAGGCCCCAGGGCAGAGCCCGGGGCCTGGAGGTGCACCCCGAGTTTGAGGTCTGGAGGGTCAGGTGGAGCTGGCCGCTGCCCCCTCCTGATGGTGGAGGAGGACCTCCCGGGCACTTGGAGGCACGTGGGTGACAACACTGCAGGGCTGCGGCTGAGGCAGGGGGCCAGGAAGCCTCGGGAGCAGAGGCTGCCCAAGGGCCCCGTGAGGAGCCAGCCGGCCTCCCAGGGCCAGGCAGCGCCCACGGCAGGAGGCCCACAGACCAGGGTGCTGGCCCCACTGGGTCCCCACTTGCTCGGCTCCCAGGAGGAGTCACAGGGTCCCCCCCGCAGCCGGACCTCCAGAACTGCCCAGTTTCAGTAGCAGCCTGCTCCCACGGCCACCCACCTTCAAGCCTGACAGACACGGAGCCCCAAAGTGGGCCTGGTCTCTGCCCGCCCCGTGAACACCCACCTCACCCAGCTGCACCCTCCCCTTTCAGAGCCAGTGCCCAGGGTGGACAGAAAGGCCCAGGGGACCAGCGAGGAGGACAGCCTGGACTCAGATGTGTGAGCCCAGACAGGTCTCCTCCCGTCACACGGGGGCAACCATCAAGTCCACCCCGTGAGCTTCACCCCGTGAGGACCCACAGGGGCCGCCGAGCCGCCGCCTGACCCAGGGCCTGTCGGCACAGACTCCAGCCAGGACGAGTCGGGACCCGCGCTGCGGCTCTGTGCTGCCCCCAACCTGGGCCACTGAGCTGCGTGGAGAAGTGTCAGGGCCGTGTTGTCACCCGGACTCCTGCCTGTGGTGACCCGCCCCGCCCCACACAGGCCTGGCTTTGGCCCTGGAGGTTAGGTCCCTGGAGCACCCACACCCTGGGAGGCCACCAGGGCTGCTGTGGTGACAGGCCTGGCCAGCTGGTGACCGCAGGGTCTCAGGAGGCTGGGGCAGGAGGATCACAAGATCCAGGCCAGCCTGGGCAACTTAGAGACCCCGTCTTAAACCTGAAAAGGGCAGGGGACCCAGGCTCCATCCCAGAGCAGCAATAAAGGAGGCGGAGATGGACTCCCCTCTCGGAGTAAGGGCCAGACCTGCGCCTGCCTTCTGAGCCGGGGCGTGGCGAGGGGCCCTGGCCTCAGCCACTTGAGCAAAGGTGGTCACTAACCCCTTGAGAGGGGGCTTCTGGCCAGCAGCTGCAAGGGAGCCCCCACCCCAGCAGCAGGCCCTCTGGCCCCCACCAGCCCATAGGACGCCGCAGGCTCTGCCGCTGATCAGGCCCGAGCTGCGCCTCCCAGCCAAGGTGGAGGCTCTGCAGGGAGGCTGCAAGATGTGCCTCCTCCACTCAGCCTCCACCGTGCTCCCCACCAGAGATTCCAGAGTGGCCTTCTGCAGACACCCTGCCTCTCGGAAAAGGCTGTTCTCACTGCAGTCAGACCACCAGCCAGCCCAGCAGCCAGCGATGCCCACGCTACGAGAGGCAGGCTGCTGTCCACTTGGGCAGGTGCCACAGTGGACTGGGATCTGGGACCCCAAATGGCACTGTGCTCCCAGTGACTGCTTGTCCTTTCCACCTGGTTCCACTTTCTCTGCCCTGATCCAGGTTTTGGAAAAAACGAGAGCCTTCCAAGAGATGGTGACCTGGTAGCATGTGTCCCCCGTCCTCGGAACAGTCCCCTGCCCCCCCATCAGGCCCAGCACCAGTTCTCCAAGGGGACTGCCAGCAGCCTCGACCAAGGGTGCCACCCTCCTCACCCTGGTCCCTGGGGTCCCCGAAGCCAGCACTGCAGACGGTGCCAGTGTGCTCCTCAGCCGGGGAGCTGCTCTGCTGATGTCAGGCCACTTAAAATAGCTCTCCAGGAGCAGCTTCATTAGGGACCTAAAATTAGCAGCTCTGCTGCGTGTGTGCCTGGGGAGGGGCAGCCCCAAGTGGCCGCGCTCGGGACCCGGCCCTCACACCTGCCCCCGGTCCATAGGCCTCAGCTGGCTGCTGCTGTGTGCCCTCCCTCCATAGATGGGACAGGGACCGCTGGCCCCCAGGTCTGCAGAGGCCAGGGCAGGCCACAGCAACTGTGGAGCCCCAGGGGCAGCAGCAGGGAGCCCCCAGGGGCGCAGGTGCCTACTCCCCCCTCATTAGAGAGGTATTTATTAACTTGTGCGCTCCTGGCCACCGACTGGATTCTCATCGACATTATCAGCTCATCTGAATTCATTATCCTAACAGCTGGGAATAGGCTCCGCAGCATGAGGCCTGTGATGGATGAGGGCTGGGGGCTGTGCACCGCACACGCTCTCCTGACATGTGCTGCTCGGCAGGAAAACGAGCCAGAGGTCTAGGTGGCCCAGATCCGCCAGGAGACTGCCTGCCTCTCATTTTTTACATCATTGTACCAAGTCTGGACAGGCTCCTTCTCGCCAGCTCAGCTCCCCAGGAAAGAAGGGCTGCCTTATCCACATACCCCAAAGCCCCTCGGCCCTGGACACACTCCAACCCAGGGGTCAGGAAAAGTCCAGTCCTGAGGCCACAGAGCTGAAGACCTCTGGGCTACCACCAGAGCCAGAGGGCAGGGAGAGAGGAATGAACCCCGCTGACCACGCTCACAAGGTGGCTGGGGCCCGTTTTGTGGGCAGCCAAGTCTGACAGGGGACCCGCGGTGAGCCTCCTTCGCCCCAGCCTCCCTTGTGCTCGCCCAGTAGCAGCACAATGCTCTGAAAGAAAGCGAGGAGGCAGCGCCCAGGGCAGCAGGAGCCCAGCTGCCTGGCAGGGGACACCGGCACACACCCGCTGGGTCCTGGCCCGCAGGGCGGAGCCCCGGCTGGCCTGACAGCAGGACTGCAAGAGGGGAGGCCTCCGCGGCCCCATTAGGTATGGTCCCTGACCCCCTCCTCCCACAAGGGGGATTATTAATCAGCACACCGGCCTCCCTCCCAGCCTCCTTCCCGGCCTCCCGTGGATCCCGTAATTACTGCTTCCTTTCATGCCTGCTCTGCCCAGCCCCAGACCCCAGGCCCGCTCCCTCCGTGCTCTGTAATTACAAGCTAATAGCTGAGATGAATTTTCTGCTGGGTCCCAGTTCAAGCACCAACCCGCCCCCTCCCCGGCAGCCCCCCTAATTACACCCTGCGAGGCTGCGCGGCGGGGCTCCGCTCTCGGCCGCCCGCACAATCTGGACCTGGATTCTCTAATCACCCCTCTTGGTAATTCTCCATCACCACAGACAGAAATGTTTGTGAACAAATAAAGGGCGTCCCCCAGCGATCCCTGCCCCCCAAGGGGACATGTTCCTGCAGCCCTAACGAGGCCAGGGGTCACCAGCTATGGGGACTGGGGGCGCAGTGGCACAGGGTGCCATGGTCCCCAGAGCAGCTCTGTCATCAGCTCATGACTCCTTCCCACACTCAGAGCGGCAGTAGCTCTGGGTGGGACCCAGGAGGGGGCCTCGGCTCGTGCCAGCGAGGCCCCGACCAAGGATACCACCCCAGGATCAGGACCCGCCCTGGACCCGCTCCAGGGCCAGTGCCCGAGGCGGCGGCTGGCAGAGCCAGGGCAGCACCAGCCCAGAGGAGGCGCGGCCCGAGCAGATGGCCGAGCTCCTGACCCAGAACCAGAAGGGCCGGGAACAGCAGGCAGGAGGGGGCAGCTGGGCACCCCTGCATGAAGCTGGCCACGAGGCCGCGGGCCTCCCAGGCGGACAGCCGAGCCGTGCGCAAGGCAGGAGCAGCTGCCCACCAGAAACCCAGTCAAGGGGAACAGGACGGGGCTCCCAGGCAGCTGCCGCGGCCCCATTCACCCCCTCACGTCCACAGGACTGTGCCACAGGGGGACGCAACACCAGGGTTTGTCCCCAACACGTCACTGCCAGTCGCCAGGCTAGCCAGGGCCCCTGCTGGGTGCAGAGTGTGCGGGAGAGGCCACCTGCATGGTGGACAGGGAGGAGCGCGGAGCCAGGTCAAACCGGGGGTCGCTGCTGGGGGAGCCCCACGGGTGACATGGACGACACCGGCAGGGTGGGGGCACCCAGAGAGCCATCAGAACGCCCAAGAGTCACCCAGAACTGGGGTCTGAGGCCACAGATCGGGCGTTCCGGAGGTTCCAGGTGAGGCAAGGGACAAAGTGGGGCAACAGATGGCGGTGACATTTGACGCGATTACTCTAAGCGGCTGCTGCGTGCAGAAGCCTGACGCACAGACCAAGGGCTGGAGCAGCGAGGGGCCGTGGGGCGGGCAGGAGGGGAGCAGCAGAGCGGGATGCCACCCACAGCGAGGACAAAGGCAGACCAGAAAGGCCACGAGGTTGGGAGACCTGGGAGACTGCGCCCAAGGCCACCCCCAGGGACTACAAGGGACAGGGACAGGGCCAGCCCCCCAGCCCAGGCTGCAAACCTCACCTCACCTGGGCCCAGGGGCGAGCCCCGCTTCCCGCCTGCGCTCCCTTGAACATGAGACTGTGGGCCGGCTGCCACCCCTGCAGGTGGCTGGCTGTGCCCAAGGTACAGGTGGGACAAGCACCAGCTCCGCAGCCACTGGGCTAGCCCCGGCAGCCCGCGGCACCTGGGCCAGCCAGGCCACCCTCCTGCAGTACGTCACAAGGGCCCTTTCAGTGCATGCCACCAGCCTCCGCAGAGGCATCCAATGAGGCCCAGAGGTCCCAGGAGAGATGCCCAAGCCGCTGGGACAAGGCCACCGAGTGTCCATGGGGCCAGCCCGGGGCCAGCAGGGTCAAGGTCAGGCCCTGGGAGCAGTGACACCTGAATGAGAGGCCAGTGCATGAAATCTTGTTCCCCTGGGCTGCAAGAGGCCAGTATCCCAAGCCCCCGCCCCCACCCAGGGGACAGGAAGCTGCTCCAGAAGAAAACGGAGAAACCACGGGTCCCCAGCTCCTGGCCCCGCAGTGCTGCGTCTCTGAACTGCTCCAGGGCCCACCCGACCCCCCGGGAACCAGGAGCAGGGTCCAGGAGTGACCTCAGCAGCACTAGAAGGCCCAGTGGCACGGGTGCCGAGGGCCAGGAGTGGGTCCCCCTGCTCCGAGCCGCGGGCAGGCCTGGGAAGGGACAGCACCCAGGAAAGCCCAAGGTGGGTCTCACTTTAACCCAAGCCAGTTCCTCAGGCCAGATCTAAGGTGCCAAGTGCCAAGGTGGCAAGCTGCTCTCGTCCGATTCCCACAAACCTCCCAGAAAGACGCGCCGCGGGAGTGTACCGCGCTCCCGAGCTCAGGAGGCCACCGTGGCCCACGGGGCCTGTGTGTGGCGGTGAGTGGCCGCGAGCCTGGGCAAGAGTCGTCCCCTAACGCGACCCACCTGCAGAGGAGGCACAGGGGTGGGGTCGGGGAGCCCAGACACTCCGCCTTTGTGATCACATCTCCCCACGGGCTCCACGTTCTGGGCCCGGACACTGTGCTGGAAACCACCACGGGGAACAGACGGGCTTGGGGACAGGACAGCCCCGAGCCAGCCATCAGGAGGCAGGAGCTCCCCACCCCAAGCCACCCCCACCCCCCACTGAGGGGCAACCCTGCGGGTCTAAAGGGGTCCTCGGCACCCTGACCCAGACTGGCCTGCCCGCACGGACCCAGGGATGAAGTTCTCTGGGCTCCCAACCAAAAAGGTGGCCCCGTCGACCAGAGAAGCCCCTGGGGGGACACTCAGGCCAGGTGACCGCTGTGGGAAGATGTCCTCCCTCCACCCTCCCCCACCCTGAGGCCGAGCACAGCCTGGGTGCCAGGGGTCCATCTAGCCAGAGCTGGCAGGGGACAGCAGGCCCCGGGGCGCATGGCCCCACCGTGTTCCCGCAGAGTCTTGGGGTCTGTGCCGAGCGGCCCTCCTCTGAAGCGTTTGGATTTCGGGTTTTCTGGACTCTGGAGTATCAGCAGGGCCCTGATGAGAGCTCCAAATCTAGAGGCAAATTCGTTTGTCTCGCTGACGCCTCATCCGTACGGCCTGAAGACCACCTTCAACACACCTTCTAGGCCACCCTGTGCGTGGAGCAGTTTCGTGGTGTGGACGGGCCACTTGGGGCCTCACGTCAGAGCCTGCAGCGTTTGGATTTGGGACAGTGCTCACGCCGGCCGCTCTCCCTGTGGGAACAGCTCGAGCTGGGGTGAGGTGCGAGGCCCAGGGCAGGGCCCCAGAAGCCCCAGGCGCTCTGCGGGCCTGGGCTCCAGAATCCCAGCACCAGCCATCAAACAAACGAGACTGTCCCCACCCAACAGGCCGCCGGCCCCAACTCACATCTAAATGAGAAAGACCCGGACTGAAAATGCACCCACTACCCAGACGCTGCAAGGCACCAGAAGGGCAGGGGCTGTCCCCCGCCACGGTGAGGCCGACGTCACCCCTGCCCACCCGCTGCACTTGAACGGGGCCTTCACCTCCTGGTGGAGCTCAGTCTCAGTGGGGCCATCGTCAGGTGGGGCACTGCTGTACAGCCCTGAGGAGCCGGGGACCTTCGGTGACCCAGGGAGCCCACTTCACCCTGCGCTTCCTTAGACAGGGCCCGGGCTCCACATCCCCAGAAAGGGGGGCTCCCACAGGTTGGGGACAAGCTGGAGGAGGGCTGGAGGCAGAGGGAGAGGCCTGGACCTCAGTCTGACCAAGAGCAGCCGAGGCTGAGGCCTGCACTTCACTGCCCGCGAGCCCCAGCCGTGACCCGAACCCTCGGCGAAACAAGAGTCCCCACCCTCAGAGGCGGAGGGCTGAGCAGGACCCCAGGCCACTTGCTAGTGGAGACCGTTTCCTCATCTGTGGAGTGACCAGGCGACAGAGGACAATGGGCAGACCCACAGCCTGCAGGACGGGATTCCCCCAGTGTCCCCACTGACCCAGGACCCAGACTTCACTCTGGGGTCTCGGCTTCGGGCCACCTGCCACACAGGCCCTTCAGTAGAGGCGCACGCCACACACCTCCACGCGCACGCCAAGATCCCCGCGCGCTGGGCAGCCGGGGAGGAGCCCAACCCCGGGAAGACGGTGAAGACGGCCAGTCCGACAGGCCTGCTCTGGGCTCCAGGAGGCTGCAACCTGCTCCTCCTCCGCGGCTGACCGCAGGCAGTGGACGAGCCCCCCAGCCCCTCCCTCCCTGGTCACCCGGGGCAGCCCTCCCCGGCAAGTCAGGCCCTCCTGAGGAAGGAGGGACACAGGAGGAGGAGAGGCGCCCCACACCCAACGTCCCCCCATAAGCCAGGCTGTGACCAGAAGTGACCGGAGAGGTTGCAGCGCCTCTGGGGGCCAGGACGCAGGGCTCCTCCCCATCTGGTCAGAAACCCCAGAAGCCAACTGGGAACGCGGGTCAGAAGGCACGCGACGTGCCTTGGGGCTCCACTCTGGGAAGGCACTTGTCCCTGAAGGGCGCCCGGCTCTGCCCCCACCTGTGAGCCGTTGTCCTCCACTGACACGGATTTTCCTTCGGGAAGGTTTAACCTGTCCACCACCAAAACAGCTCCGACCAAAGGCGCACAGGTCAATACCTTGATGCCGCCTGCGGCCGGGGAACCGCCATTTCAGTGCAAGAGGGCAGGGCTGGGGGAGGGCAGGGCAGGGCTGGGGGAGGGCAGGGCAGGGCTGGGGAGGGCAGGGCAGGGCTGGGGGAGGACAGGGCAGCGCTGGGGAGGGGAGGGCAGGCCATGGCTGCAGCACCTCTGCATGCAGGCCCCAAGTCCAATTCAGTCCCCCAAAGGGCAGCGGCCTGCCGGCGCACGGGACCCCGGGAGGTCTGGGGTGGGGAGGGGGCCTGAACAACGCGTCTGGTGTTGACCCTGGCCACAAGGGGATCTGAAGGGACTGACTTGGCCTTCGGGCCACCCTCAGCCCCACTTTGCCTGGCGTGGGGCCTGGGGTGTGGACAGAGCCTCTGGACCGTTGACGACATCGCCAGGAATGCCGCTGCCCCGGTGACCTACGAGCACTGACCCTCCGTCTGAGGACACAGGCAACCTGGGTTGCTCCTGTCCCGCAAGTGAGACAGCCAGGGTCCCCAAGTGGCCCAGGCCACGCAAGTCGAGGGCAGCACCCAGGAACAGCAGATGAGCTCCCTGGGGCCGGGCCACAGCGGCAGGCCCCATCACCTGCTTTTGGTGCGTGTCCTTGCAGGGACAGGGAGCCCACTTCACGGCTAGGAAGGACCTGGGGGAGACCCACAAGTGGCCCCCACGCCAGGAAGCCGCTCAACTCCCAGGAAGTTAGGGCTCCAGCCGGAGGACTGGCCTCAGACCCCACCCCCCAAACATGCCCCCCAGGAAGCCCACTCGGAAGGTGCTCCAAGCACCTGGGCCAGGGGAGAGCCGCCTGCCCGTCCCACCCAGTGCCCTCGCGGGGTCTCCAGGAGCCAGAGAGAGGCACCCAGCCCCGAGGACGTCCACGTGGAGTCCCTTTCCACCCGGTTCTGGAGACGGGCAGTCTCTGGCCTCTGGGTCACCTTCCCCAGGATGAGGAACTCCGGACCCACTTCTTCCACAACAGAAGGCCCCGGGGCTAGACAGACGCCCAGGCCCCACCAGGTCCAGAGGGACAGCCAGGCTGGTGTCTTCACCAGAAACCCCCAGCCCCTGGGGCCCCCCAAGGCTCAAGCTCGGCCTGTCTGCTCCTTTGCTTAACTGCTTGGAAGACAGGGCAGACCCAGAGGCCAGCTCCAGGGCTGCCCCTTTATCTGCAGCCCTTCCCTGGGGCCTGGCCTCGGGGACAGAGGCTCTCACGGTCCTATCCTGGGGGGTGAGCACGGGGGTGCCAGGGCAGGAGGAGCCGAGGGCCTGGAGCCGACTTGACTTCCAGGGCGAGGGTCAGGCAGACAGGGCAGCAGCCCTGTGTGGTTCTGGCTGCTGGACCGGAGGGCGCGGGAGGCGGCTGCGGGGGAGGCGGCTGCAGAAGTGAGATTAAAAGGCCCCCGAGTGCGCGTCTTGGCAGGCGAGCGCGGCTGCCTTGGACGAGGTCCTGTTTTATCTGTCTGCACCTCCCGGCCGCGAGCACTCGGCTGGGTTCAGAGGAGGCGCTCAATAAATCCTCATTGACAGGAACACTCAGAAACGTCCCCTCCCAGGCTGTGGCCTGAGCGGGGAAGAAAGGCCAGCGAGGGGAACTGAAGCCAGCAGCTCACAGCCCTGCTGCACTTGGCCAGGCCGCCGAGATCTGAGACTCCATGGGGGCAGGAATTAAAGCAAGACAGTTGGCCTGCAGCAGTCACCAGGCTGCGCTGTCACCTGAAACAGGGATCTCTGCAGGCTGAAACCAGCTCTCCTGGCGAGGACTGGGGGGAAGAGGAGGCAGCCTCGGAGCTCTGTGGTTTCAAAGGACGCTGCAGTTTCCACAGCGCAGGTAATTAACATGCTACCCAGAGGGCTCCCGTCCAGCCTCGGCAGGCAGGCTTTGGACCTGGAGGAAGCCAGGCTGGGAATTCCAAGGCTCCTGCCGGGGCCAGGAAAACCGGCCTTGCGCGCTGACTCCACAAGCCCCTGCGAGTTCCTGGGGGCAAGAGAAGAGGTGGCAGCCAGGTCTGGCTCACCTGTGCTTTTCTGGAAGAGAAGGCAACAGCAGCCGCTCTCAGCAAGGGGCTGCAGCCCACAGCCTCCCCTTCCTCAGCTAAGGACCAGGCAGCACCTGTCTGGTGGGTGGAGGGGAGTGACTCCTGGGCCACCGGGAGGCGCAGGCCCTGCATCTGCCACAGAGTGGCGCTGTGCCTGCCCTGCTCTCCTTCCTCTGGGCAGAGATGCTAAGCTGAGCAGGGCCCCCTTCTGCTCTGAAACCACAAAGTGCTCATGAGTCTGCTTCCTCCAGAGACAGGGAAGTTACTTGCAGCCAGAGGCCTGCCAGAGGGGCAGCTCCTAGGCCACTGGAGGCTTCCTGCTGGGAACCCTGTGCCAGCCCAGACTTCTTGGAGCCTTTCCTTGCTCATTGTGACAGCAGTAAACCCAGATCCCTTCTGCACCTTAGAATCCCCCAGGAAGCTCTGAACCACTAGGCTAAACCCCAAGTGGTAGTTACTAGGGCCCGAGAAGGTCGGGTGCTCAGAAATGTCCAAATACCAAGGGAGAGGATCTATTCAACTCAACCAGCCAGAACCCTACAGGCTGTCCCCACCAGGCAGGGCCCACACTGCACAAGATAACCAGCTGGCCTTCCTTGTTGTCAGAGCTCCGCCCACAGACAGGACAGTGCCTGGAGCAGGCTGGGCCTCCACTCCTTCCCAGGGCGGGGCTGACCCTTCGTCCCAAGCTGGCTGCTCACTCCAGCACCCAGACTGGAGGAAAGAGAAGTCAAGTGTCAAACCGGGGCTGGCTCCAGCTTCCCCCACGTCCCCCCTCGCCTCAGTGTCTGTCCCACTGCCAGGCTGAATGACAAAAGCCAACCTTGTACCCAGCCATCAGGGCTCCCTCCAGGGTGGGCCGGGCAAGCCTCTGGGGAGTTGGGGACCAAGCTGTCCTGCACAGCAAGGCCCGTGGAGCAAGAGCGTTCCTAGCCTACCTGGCGGGCGTCACGCCCGCACAGCCGGCAGCTGGGATGACACACGCTGCCAGTTGGAGCCTGCGCCCTGGGCCTCTCACCTGCGGCTGGCCGGCTGAGTCAGAGGCAGCCCTACCTCAGGATCCTCCTCCCTGCGGGTGGGGGCAGCCATAAACACAGGGTGAGCCACACTTAAGTACCCCAAGTCTAAGTAACACGGAGAGGCCCAGGGCAAGCTGCTTACCTGGGGGGTCCCCCATCTCTCCTAAGACTCTGGGCAGCCCACCAGGGGGACAGCCCGCCCCTTTGTCCCCAGTCTCCAGGAAATCTGGAAATCGGCTTAGGCGGGATGCTCCCTCCCGGAGCGCCCTTTGTCCCAGCCCCTTTTACAAAGGGGTCCTTTTTCCCCTTCATTTGGTGGTCCTGCTTTTTGTTTCCAAACCCCAACCTGTGTGGCCCCTACCCCTCAGGCGCCAGATAAGACCCCACAGGAGTTAGGGAGGTTTTCGTGTTTTAAACGCGCCTTGAGACAAAGGCTGGCCTGCAGGAGCCAAACCGACTCCACGGGGGCTGGCATCCGCCACTCAGCCGGGGGCCAGCAGGTGCTTCCCCCGCCGGGCACACAGCCCTCAGAGCTCAAAAGCGGCGCTCAGCCCCACCACGTGCGAGGGGGCGCGGAGCTCCGGCCTCCGGGCCAGGCCGCCCCCAGCACGGGCACTGCCCCCACTGCCCGGCCGGGTCGACAACGCCGCGGGCAGGCGCCCCTCGCCCCCACCCGGCGCTCGCGAGGGAGGCGGGGAGCAGGGGTGGGCGGCGCGGGGAGGGCGAGCCCAGTCCCGCTCCGCCTCCACCGAGGGAATTTAATTAGCCTGCTGGAGAGGCGGGCGGCCGGCGAGGAGGTGTCTCTGGTGCTGCAATATAATTGAATCGGCTCCACTCGGGCGGGCCACTCGCCGCCGTCAGCGCGGCCGCCGGCCGGGAGGCGGGGGCGGGGAGGCGCATCCAGGCGGAGCAGGAAGGGCCGGGGAGGGAAAAGGGCAGCGCGGGCGGGGGGCGGCGGATGTGCCATCGCCCTCCCACCTCCGAGCCGGGCAGCCATCTTCGGGGGGGAGGGGCGCGCCCTTCGCTGGGACGCAGGGCGCGGGGGTCAGCCCCGGTCCCGCCCTCGCGCGGCCTCCCACACCGGGGTGGGGGCGGGGAAGGGAGCTGGACGCGCGCCGCCGCCCCCCCGCCCGCACCTGCGCGGGGGCGCACGGCCGCCCAAAGTTTTCCTCCCCGTTCCGGGGCGCCCGCCGCGCGCCCTCACGCGCCCCTCGCCCAACGCGGCCGCCGTCCCCCCGGAGCCCGGCCGCCAGGGCTACCCCGCGGGCGGGGGAGGGCGGCCTCTGATCGGCCGCCCGCCCTCCCGGCTCTTATCGCGGCTCGCACTCGGGGGAAGTTGCCCGGGAGCCGTTGGCGGCCGCCCCCGCGGAACCCGCGAACTTGGAGGGGAGTCGGGCGGGCGCGGGACCCCTGCCCCCTGCGGCGCGCTCACCTTTCATGCCAGGGCGCCGCAGCTCCGCCTCGCCCGACACATGCTGGAGCCACCGTCGCCGAGTGTTTGTCTAAACTGCTTATCTCACCCGGGGCTGCGCGGCGGCGGCAGCTCGGGCCCGCTGGGGAGGTGGAGCTTCCGGGGCCCCGGCCAAGAAACACCTGCTGCTGTCGCCGCCGCTGAGGACACACCCAAGCGCAACGCCGCCCACTCCCGAGCCACTGGCTCGCTCCCGGCTCCCTGACCTCAGCCAGCGGGAGGTGTCGGGTTTCAGCCGCAAGCGCACACGCACGCGCGCACCGACGGGCGCCCGGGAGCACCCCGCGCGGCCACATGCCCCTCCCCCGCCCGGCGGCCAGGTGAGCCCCGAGCTCGCTGGGGGGCGCCACCCCCGCGGTCCCTCGAATCCCCAGGCTGGACTGCTCCGGGGCCGCGGACTGGTCAGTGGACTCCCATGAGTAGGGCGCAGTTGCTTCCAGCAGGCCCGCACGAGAGCAGAGCCTGTCCTCTCCTCCAAACGGCTTCCCGCAGCCTACAACCGGGCCTGGCTGCTGCCAGCACCGGTGACGCGCAGACGGCTAAACTGCGTTCCGGGGCTTTTTGGAGGACAACGTCCTTGGCGCTAGTGTGTGTAGGGGGTGGGCAGCAAATGACGCTGTGTTAAACCTCCCCAAGTCCCCAAAACGCCTAACCTTAAGATGCCAACGTAAAAGACCGGATGCTTAGAACTCGGGCAATTTGTGCCTCTGCCTCAGCCCGAAGTTCTGGAAAGCTCCTACCGTTGTAATAACTTGGGGGCGCGGAGGTTCTTTAAAGAACCTTCGTCCCAGAAGCTGCAGTGTCTGCGGAGGCGCCGCTGCGCCAGGGGGATCATTAAGTAGCTGGGGTTGCGGTCATGAGGCGAGGCCACCCGCCTCCAGAAACTGGCACGATCCGCCGCGCCACCGGCCCCAGCGCAGCACCTCCCCATTCCTGGCACCCCCCACCCTACCTCACCCAGGCACTTGACTGGGATGACTCAGGGAGCGTCCTGAAATTCCTGGGCACCCACGGGCGGCGCGGAGAGGGACTGCGGGCCCAGCCTCCCTCCCCCCGCTCCGCCCCCAGCACCCCTCCCCCGGAAGCGCAGGTCGGAGGGGGCTCCGGCCCTGGGGGTCCCCCGGCCTCGCTCCGGCCCTCGAACGCCGCCTTCGTACTAGGAAGCCCCAGGGCGAACAGCACCCCCGGGGGCGGCCCAGCCGCGCTGCGGGTTTCAACTTTCCGCCTCGGTGCCAAGCGCGCGCGGCTGCCAGCCCCAAACCTGCCCCGGGACATGCCCGCGCAGTGCTCGGCAGGCGCGCGCCGGCCGCCGGCCGCCGCCTCCCTCCCTCCCTCCCTCCCGAGCCGGCCGGGGCTGCGGCGGGAGCGCGCGGGGCGCTGCCACCCCCGTCCATCTGTTCCCGGCGACGCTGGCGGGCGGGGAGCGCTCGGGGCCTGCGCCGGAGGGGCGCAGGACCAGCCCGTGCCCTCGGGGGCGGGGGCCGCGAGCGGGCCCCCGCCTTGCACAAGGCCCGAGTCCGACCGCCAACGAAAAGGGAAACGCGCCGGCCTGGCCGGGTCGCGCCGTTACTGGCTCCTACCTGCGGCCCTGGCCTCGCGCGGGAGGGCCGCCCCCGGCCCACGATCCGCTGCTCCCCGCGGTGACCCTCCGCGGGCGGCCGCGGCCCACGCTTTAATTTACGCACCACTCGGTGGCGCGGCCTCCAGAAATTTGTGTCCCGCACTGGCCGGACCGTGCACCCGACGCCCGGCGGCCGCGGAAGGTGGGGGGCGCCTCCACCCCCGCCGGAGTCACGCGCGGGGGGAGGGGAGGGCGGGGACGTCGGGAGGGCACCCGACCTCGGGCCCCCAGTGTAAAAACAAAACCGCCTCCCGGCGGGCTCAGCCCCTTTCCCACCTGGATTGCAGGCTGCGGGGGGAGGGGAAGAACATGCAAATGAACATCTCGCACCTGGGCGGGAGGCGCCTCCCAGCCAGGTTCCCCGGGTAACCACACCGGGGCCCTACCTCCAAATCTCGCCCGCACGCTACCGTCGGTTTCCCTCTCCCCTGGGGAGGCCCTGGGGCAAGGGGCGGGTGGAGGCCGAGCTTTTCCACCTGTTTGAACAGGACCAGGCCAGCCAACCATAAGAATTTGTGGGTGACCCGAGAGGTGTCACCTGGCTTATTTTGAGGGCTGTCTGCTCCTTCCCACGTATATCTGGCTTCACTGATTGTGAGAGGGGTGGTCTTGTACTGGTTTCACTGAGGAAGCTGAGGTCAATAAGCGCTCGGGTCACAGTGCACAAAGGTGAACCCGAGAGCCCTGCCCCCAAGCGGACTCACACCTGGAGTCTGTCCTCTGGCCGGCCGTGGGGGGAAGAGCTTCCATACACCCCACAACCACTGGGGGGCAGCAGCGCGCCGGCTATGTGCAGCCTGGTCAGGGAAAAAAAACGCTCTGGCCACCAGGCTGGCTAGCACTGGGAGATGGATGACACTCACTGTCAGTGTCCCTGGCTGGAGGAAATTAGTAATCTGAGTGCAGAGCCTCTGACTTTTGGAAGTGCTCTCTGGTAGCCAGGCGCCCCTTGCTAACACCCCACCCTTGCTAACAAGGTTCAGGCTTGACCCTGGACCCACATGGATACCCTCCATTCCCCCCAGAGCAGCTCCTCCTCCCAGACCATTCCTGGGCCAAGCACTCCCTCCCTGGACCTCCTCCCAGCATTCCCATCTGCCTGGAAACCTGGCGGAAAAGGACAGGCGGTGGAAGAGCCAGGAGCCAGGAACAGTCCAGGAACAGGGGACACGCGCAGAGCAGGACGCCTGGCTCCTCCCAGAGTCCCGTAGCCACACTGGGCCTCCCAGAGGAGGAAAGGGGGCTCCAGCCCTTGCCTGAGGTCCACCTGCTTCAGTGATACTGGGTGGACCCACCCCCAGGAATCTGCAGGCCTCAGGCTCTATAAACAAGTCAACCTGAACTACCTTAAGGACTCCCAGGTGCCGGAAGTGGAGGGCTGGGTCACAGAGGCCCCAGGCAGGCCTGAAGGAGGCTGCCTCAGCCCAAGATGGCTGGCTGGCCTTCATTCACTCCACGCACCAGCCCCAGGCTGCTCCTAAGACTTCCCAGAGAAAGGGACTGAGAATCCCACACCCACCAGTAAGTCGCTCAGAGAGGCCCAGGGTAGGCAGGTGGGGTGGGGGCACTGGGAACGTGAGAAGGCAGGTGGACGCTCTAGACCATCACCCCTACTGCCTGGGCACCTACCGGGGCCAGGCCAGGTGCCCAGGTGGGTGGGCACTGCCTTCAACAGTCACCACCTCCAAGTCTGGACAGAGGTGCAGCCCTGGTCTAGGGTGGCCCTGGACACCAGGCAAGGGGTCCTGTGCTCCCAGTCCATGTGGCTCCTCCTTCTCCAGGGTCACAGCAGGATGACATGCAACCTAAATCTGCACCCCACCAGTTGCTCCTGGCCCACGGGGGACACCTGCACTCCCCATCACCTGGCCTCGCCCGGGCAGCGCGGGGTGGGCAGGAGTGAGGATCACCTGTGTCACTGGGCAGCACCTGACAAGTGCGGGGCTGCTCGAGGCTCAGGGCCCTCCGCCCGGCAGGTGGTGACCTCCATCACAGGGGGGGGAGGGAGGGGGGAGGTTAATTAACTTGCCTGGGGCTCAGAAATCCAAACACAGCCAGCCCCAGCCCCGCTGCAGTACCTGGCAGCCTTTCTCGGCAGCCACCTGCCTGGTCACTCTTTACTGAGGAAGACTGTCCTGCAGGGGGGCTCCCGCCTCAAGCTCGAGGTCCACACTTCTGTCCTGCACCCGAAAACCCCAGGGTCCGGAGGCCGGGAAGGGCCTGTTGGCTGCCCAGAGCTAGACGGCCTGAGTCACCCACCCCAGCCTCCCACCCCTGGGGAGCGTCCAGGGGGTAGGAAGCCTGAGGGGCAGGGGCTGGAGGTCCGGCTATCTCTGTCCCGCCCGCCGGCCACGCCCGCGCTGCCGGCTCCGTTTGCCGACTCCATTTGCTCTTCCCTGCGGGCCATCGCGGGTCAAGTCCTCCCCATGTTTCAAAGCCTGGCTTAGATCTTATCTCTTCCAAGAAGGCTTCCCCTCCCGCCTCTGGAACCCGCCTCTCTGGGCAGGTCCCACTCCCAGCGATCTCACAGAGCCGGCCTCAGAGAACAGGAAGGCTGTACCCACAGCTCCGCCTGGCCTCCCTCGGGTCTGGGGAGGAGCGCCTGGGCCCAGCTCCTGGACGCACACTGTGCTTGGTGGAGCTGCGGCCAGGCAGGGTCCCTGGAGGGCAGCGACAGCCCCCAGGCCAGCTCTCTGCTGGACTTGACTCAGACCTGCCCAGAGGGACAAGAGAACCTGCCCCTGCGGGGAGGCCGGGGTGCACCCACCCACCCCAGGCAGCTCTCCGCCGCCCGCCGGTAGCGAGGTCGCCCAGGGGAGCAAGTGAGGGTCGTGGCCTGCAGTCCCCTCGGCGAGGTCAGGGGTTTCCTCTTCACCCTGGGCCGCCCTGGCACTTCCTGCCCTTTCAGTGCCCGCTCCCTCGGCCCGCACGCAGCTGCGCTCCTTGACAAACAGTTAACAGCTGTTTTGCATAGATTTTCAATTCTAATTGCCTCGCTTTGTGAGCGCCGCCGAGCCCCGGTGAATGGGGACGCGGCGCGCACGGCTGGAAGGCGGGCGGGGAGGGGGCACTCGAGGGGGAAGAAGGGAGCCAGTGTGTGGGGCTGCGGCTTTTATTTCTCCAAATAAGAGAAGAACACCCCTGCCACCAACGGCCCCCGCTCCCGCCTCTCGCGGGAACCTGGAGATCTGAAAGGGCCCGGCCCCTCTACTGTGTGACCTGGGTCCCCACCCACCCCAGACAGCCACGCAGGGTGCAGCCTCCAGCTGGGGATGGGAACGGGCCTGGCCCCCTCCGCAGCCTCCAGGACCCAGATACGGGAAGCTAATTGGACAATAAAGTGGAGCGGGGAGCAGTGGGCTCTCTGGAGACAGCTGGCATCTATAAAAGAGAAATATTTGCATTTAAAACCTTTAAACTTTATATGGCTGGGCCAGGCCGAGGGAGGGAAAGGGTGGGTTGGGGGCAGGCTCAGACCCTCCAGGGGGCCGTGAATCTGGGGAGAGGCCTGGGGCTGGCAGTTCCGGACCTGCTGTCACCAACAATTCCTGCCCCCCAGGCCCCTGCCAGTATTTTGGGACACGAGTCCCTCACCAGGAGCCTGGCTCGGGGCCTTGGTCAAGTTCAGACCCTGGAGGGCCTCTGAAGCCCTGAGAAGCCCTTCAGTCCACGGGGCTTCCGAATGGGTCCTAGACCCCCAGAAGATGAGCCTCTGGCCCTGGGGCTCCCGGGCTCCTCCTGGGCAGCCCGCAGCCCTGCCTGCTGCTCCCGCAGCTGTGGGTGGCACCTGCCGGCCACATTCAGAGCCAGGAGCCCCCCACCGCATTCCCAGGGCTGCCAGGTGGGGACAGGGTTCCACATGCCAGGTCTTCACGCGGGGGAGGAGCCTGCAGATCTTCCTCCTGTCAACACTGGGACGGAAAGCCCAGAGGGAGGTGTCCCCAGTGGCCCCACCTGATAGGCTTTCCCCTGCACCGTCTCTCCCTGACGCCTGCGTGGAGTGGGTGCCCGACAGGAGGACAGAGCGGAGACACTCCTGGGCAGGATGAGGAGAGGGCCCCAGAACAGCGGTAGACCCCAAATTGACGGGCACCAGGTGTCACTTTCAGCCACATCATTAAACAAAACCCACCCCCAAGGTCGTCGGCCGGAGCAGACTGCGCCTCTTCCCAGCCACGTCGGCTCCGGGCTGCGGATGTCCCAGCAGGGCCTTTGAGGACGCCAAAGGCCCAGGCGCCTCTCTCCCCCGCCCCAGGCTACCCTCTCTGGTTACTAAACGGTCTCCATGTCCCCCTAGGCTTGCCCCCAGCGGTCGCCACCCCCCACTGGGCTCTCAGTGGGCATCCCAGGCTCACACTGATTTCTCCTCGGGATTCTTGTGGAGCTGGGGATGGAGCTCATAAGCAGGCGCTTCACCGCTGAGCCTCGTCCCCAGCCCCAAAAGGCAGATTTTTTAAAACTCCTGGGAAGCCCTGGCGGGCACCTGCAGGGCCTGTGTGCACCCGGCCACCCCAGGTCCTCCAGCTGTCCCCTACAGGAGCACCACCCTGCCCTCATCTGCCTGCGGGCCAGACAAGCCAGTAAAGTGGGAAGTGTCACGCCCGGCGCCCTGGACGCAGCTGGGCCGCGGGATGGCCTCAGCTTGGAGGGAGGAGGAAACGGAAGGGTTTTATGAGGAAGGGCTCCTGGGTGCCAGGCCAGATGGCAGGGAGGCCGTCACCGGAGGCCATGTCAGCATCAAGGGCAATGGACGTCTCTCCCCTCCCCTGTTCCCCGGGCGTCCAGAATCAGTGTGACTGGGGAGGGCACAGCCCCACGCGGGCTCGGGTCCCACAGGCCGCAGCAGGGTCCCTGGCGTCTGTCACTGTTAGAATACTGGCAGCACCTGGTCAGGCCGTCCTCCTTGGTGCCACCCAGCCCACCTGTGCCTCAGAGGATGGTCAGGTGGACACAACGCCTCTGTCCATCTGAAGAAACACTCAGCCACGGCCTGCGCAAAGCCCCAGCAGACCAACAGGCGTGGCGTCCAGACAGCAGCTGGAAGGTGACCGCCTCCTAGGGGTCGGTCAGCGGAGGAGTGGGCTCAAGAACGCGCCTCCTCTCTACTCACGGAGCATTACTAAGCCCTGAAAAGAAGATGCAATCCGGACGCATCTGCAAACTCGAGAGAGGCCAGGCCAGGCCGGACGCGGGCTCCACACGGGCCAGGAGGGCCACATGCAGCCTGACTCTGCTGACAGGGGACGCTGGAACAGGCTGGGGCGGGGCGGAGACAGCATGCTCCAGGGGACAGGTTTCCTGGGGACGGGATGTTCTGGACCCAGACAGAGGTGGTGGCTCCACACTGCGACTGTGCTGAATGTCACCGGTGAACTGCACGTTATCAGGACTTCAAAACTTCAAAACCCCTCCCTGCAAGCCCCTGCCTGTGCCTGAGAGGCAGACGGGGCAGGCTGGTGGTTTCCAGGACCCCACCAGCACCCCAAGGGCAGCATATCCTGGGAACTCCCTGTCACCCCGCGCTCCTGGCCCTTGGCACAGCGGGCAGGGCACAGGAAGCTGCCACACCCAGGCTCCCTGAGCTTCCAGCCGGTCCTCCTGCTGCCTCGCCCCTGGCGTGGACACAGACCGCAGACCAGCTGGCAGGTTGGGAGGCGCACACTGAGCCCTCAAGCTGGAGGGTCACAGTGTCCCCTTCCCACTGGACCCCAGGAGCAGGCGGCCCTCAGCCCACCCATAGCTCCTTCAGGGGAGGGCGGGCCTCGCTGCCTGGGGCTCTGAGGGGGAGGTGGAGACCCTAAATGTGCCCCTGTCCCCCTGCAGGCTGCCAAGCAGCTCCTGCCACCTGGCCACGCACTGGAGAGCGGCCAGCTGTGACCCTGGACAGGCCGGGGGCACAGGGGAGCCAGGTCTGCAGGGGGTCTCCAGGCAGCAGGGACGCCTCAGCCTGGACCCTGCCCAGAGGCCAGTTCTGGGGGGAGGCGAGGACCCCCCCAGAAGGGCACATCTGCCACCGGCCACGCTCCACCTTAGCAGCCTGGACGCCCGCTGGACCGCGAGCTCCTCAGGGCGCCCCTGCTCTGTGCAGTGGGGCCAGCTGGCCCTGCTCTGTCCACAGGCTCAGAGAAAGGACACTACGTCCAAGACCCTGCCAGGGCACCGCAGAGACAGGGGCCACACGCGGTCTGACTCTGCTGACGCGGGACTTTGGAACAGGCTGGACGTTGAGCCGGCGCGTCCCCGAGGCCCAGCACAGACCTGGGGCAGGAAGGCCTGCTGACGACAGGAGAGTGGCCCCCCTGTCCCCATTCACAGCCCCCAAAGAAGGGATCCCAGAGTCTACTTCAGGGCTCCCGGCCCCAAGCTTCGCGGCTCGTTGGCACGTGACCAGCGCCAACGGCGGAGGGCAGCCTGCGGGTCTGCCCACGGTTCCGCTCCTGCCAGGGGTGGCTTCGATCCCCAGTGCCACCCCAGGGCAGAGCGGCCCCCACCGCAGGCCTAGGACCATGGGGCTGGGCCCCAGGCCAGGGGAGCCCTACCCTGGAGCTGCGCTCTCCACCCACCTGTGCCCCTGCTCCCGACAGACCTGGACTCATCATCCGTCACCAAGTCCCACACTGTCACTTGAGCCCTCAGACCCCAGCTGCCTCTGTGCTTGCAGACTCCACAAGCCACACAGACGCCCTGGTGTCCCGAGGAGCCACCTCCCCTGCCTGGCCACCCCTGCCTGGCCACCCCTGCAGGAGGTGGGCCCCGTGGAACACGGTGGAGGCCCTGGCCACGTTGACCCTGGCCCTCCAGCTCGGCCACGTGGCTCGGCTCTGGCTCTTGGGTTTTCACCTTTATGATTTGGTCACAAATTGAGGTGAAAAGAAATGGCTCACCCTTGGAAGGGCTGGGCCGGGGCTTTGGGCAGTTGCCAGGGTTCCTCTGAGGCCGCTGGCCCCGGGGAGGCCAAGGAGGTCGCGTGCAGGCCCGGCTCTCCCTCGCCCCCAGCCTCAGCTCCCCGAGGGCCTGGACTCCACTTTTTCCCAGGGAGAAGCCTCCACGGCCGTCCAAGCCTGGGCCCGGCCTCTGTGAAACCCCTGGCCCACCTGCTGGCCCCGCCCAAAGGCTGCTCTGCATGCCCGACCCCGTCAGAGCCCGGTGTCCCCAGTCCCAGGTGACGTCAGAGTGGACCCCACACGGCTTCGGCCTCCATCTCCGGGGCCACAGTGGCTGCAGACCTCCAGCCCGGCCACCCTGCTCTTGGGCAGCCTCACGGCACCAGCTGCTGGGGACAGTTCCCCACGGGCTCCTCCACCTTTACCTGTGACCCACCGTCCTTCACCCTGCCAGCCTGGCCTCGCGCCCCTGCAGTCCTTCGCCCTCTCGGGCAGCGTCTCTCCTTGCCGTGCCGAGGGGACAGTGCTGCTGCCCCCCCCCCCCAGTCCCGCCCGTGCCCTCTGGTTCGCCCTCTCTCTCCCACTCCTCGGGGAGGCGCCCCAGGGGGCCGCTCTGACCCACCTTGGCCTTCTCACTTCCTGCCTTGTGTGCTGACCCCCGGGGGTCGGCCTTCCCGTCCCGGACACAAATCCCCACCAGTGATGGATGCTGTGTGCCCAAGATAGACACAGCTGGACAAGGGGCTCAGCCTGGGGTCGCAGACGTGCGGCTGCGGGAGGCCGGTCCTCTCCAAGGCCCAGGCAGGTCCAGTGTGGTGGCCGCCGCCGCAGGGGAGGCCACGCTGGCACCAGCCTCACCCCGAGTTCAGGGCAGTTCTCATGGGCCCTGGAGACAGCCCTGGGCCTGGCCTTCAGCACCAGGACGAGGTGGCTCCCGGCCCCTCCCCCGGGGACCCCGCTCGCTCTGCCCCTCTGCCCAGACCCGGCTGCCTGGCAGTCCAGGCTCAGGACTGCCCAGCCCGGCTCGGGAGTACTCCTGGCTCAGCCAGCAAGTGGCTCTGTGGCCTCGGGAAAGTCCCCACGCCCTGCCCTGCCTGAGCTCTCCCATTAATAACCCAGGAGCCGTCCCGTCCCGGGTGGGCCTGAAGAGGGGCCCTGGTCCCTGCAGGCCGCACCCCGCTGGAAGGCTGTGCTGGACACACCTGAGGATGACCCGGCCTCCCCGAGAGAACCAGGAGGCGTGTGCAGCAGGAGCCTCAGAGCTGTGCCCACGGCTGGGAGTATGACCTCATCTGTCCCTAAGGTGACAGTGCCACACAGACGGGGATCTCAGGAGAGGTGACAGGAGGAGGAAGGCGGGCCTTGCCAAGTCCCTCTCCCACTCCTCCCAGGAGGCGAGCGCAAGAGGCTGGTGGCCGCAGGTGACCCAGGTCCCCAGGCTTCACACCTCAAGTACTGGCCGGCTGGACCCCAGCAATGAGTCACGGTCCCCACCTCTAACTAGGCGGGCCCACCACACTGCTCGGTGCCACCCGGCCTGTGGCACGACCCTCTTAAATATCCATTTCAGCTTTCCTCTCCTCCCCGAAGACCCCAGGCGCAGGGTGAAGCTGGACGCGAGACGCGGGTTTATTATTTCCCGACTCCTCCAGGAAGCTCCTGGTAGCTGGAGGGAATTGCATTCAGAGAGAACTGGGTCCCCAGCGTGGTCCACGCCACTCATTTAACAACTCCTGTCACCGGAGATGCCCAAAGACGTCTGCTGGGGTTACAGGGAGATTTAATTCGCAACATCCGAGAAAATAATTCAGGGGTCGGGGGAGGGCGGCGTGGGCGGCCCCTGGAGCTGCCAGACCACCCGGTGAGCAGAGCTCACTGCCCACTGCCCCCGGGGTCACAGGCCACAGGTAAGCGAGGTCTGCAGGTGTGGTCTAGGGGACAGACACCGTGTGGGCCCAGCCTGGGTGCCCCTAAGTGCCCATCCAGGGGCCATCCCCTGGCCTTTGCTCCCCATGATGTTGGGGGGCTGGTGTCCAGACAAAGGGGCTCAGCTGTCCCCGCCCAGCTGTTTGGAAGTGGGCTGCTTCTTGGGCGCACCGATCCCTGCAGGCAGAAGCTGGTGGACAGCGCAGGCCAGACGACGTGGGCGGGTGGACCAGCTCCCTGGGCGGCCAGCAGAGGCCCCTGCCCCCACCCCCCAGTCATCTCGCCCAACCCTCCTTCTGGGATGAGAAAAAGCAGAGGAAGCCCGGCCCCGGGAGAGCGAGCAGAGGCAGGAAGGGGCTCCCCTCCCTGCGGGCTGCTTGGCAGCTGGACTCAACGTGCCCTGAAGCTGCCCACCGTCCACTCTGGAGGAATCCACCTCTAAGCACGCGCGCGCTGCAGGCTTCACGCTTTTAACAAGCACCATCACGGCCCGGAGCAGCGCTGCCCACATGCTCTGTCCTGCCCCCCACTCTGCCATCCCAAAACACAGGGCACCTCTTCCAAGTGTCCCCAAATCCCACCTCTGCAGGTCAGAGAGGTTAAGTGATCAAACCTACGAAACACAGCAAGACAGACGGGATGAAAATTCAAATCTGACCCATGTTCGTCTTCCTTAGGAGAATCCAGAAGGTGGCCTATCCCCTGGTCATTCAAGAGCCCCCGGGAGCAAGCTCAGCATGGTGCTGGGCCTACAGGCTTCCTGCAGCCCAAGGACAGTCCACCTGCACCGGCCCACAGCTACCAGACACGGGGCCACCAACGCCCTTGAAACGTGGCCAGTGTGGAGATGCGGATCTTTAGTTTTCATTTTATTTGACTCTTACTAATCTTTTAACGTCCCAGTACTGGACACTGAACCCAGGCTGCCCCCACTGAGCTGACTCCCCAGCCCCCTTTATTTTACTTTGAGACGGAGCCTCGATAAGCTGCCCACGCTTAGTCTGCACTTGTAAGCCTCCTGCCTCGGCCTCCTGAGTCGCTGGGATTCAGACGTGCACCACCCGGTTAAAGACTGAATCCGGGTACCCACCCGGGGCCACGCAGCATTAGAACAGAGAAAAACAGATCCTCGGGTGGGGCGGCCACAAGGGTGGCAAGAAGCAGCCCGAGTCAGCCTAAGCAGGCCAGAGACGGCGCGGAAGACAGGCTTTCAGACAGAATCAAAGAGCAGGGCAGGGACCTGAGGAGCTGAGAGTGGTGGCCGGGAGGCCCGGCCCCAGGTGAGTCAGGAAATCCTGTGCCTGAACTGGTGGGGACGTCGATCCCACTCCTATTCAAACATCAGGACCCCGCTGTGACGTCTTTTCCCAATTATAGCTGGAATGAAGTGTCCCGTTGGAGTCTGTTGTAAATTGAAGAACAGATTTTTGTGCATCTCCCCGATCCTCTTGCCTGGGCTGGGCTGGGGCTGGCAGGCACCTGCCCAGCAGAGGGAGGCGCTGGGTGCGATCCTTAGCGTGAAGATAAACAGTAAGAAAGACAATGAGAAGACAGTGACTCTGGGTCAAGTTTGAGGTATTTGGGGAGAGGCTCACAGGCCTCCTGCAGGAGCGAGGCGGAGCCCGTGAAACCAGGGGGCACTCAGCAGTCCGCTAGGGGGAGTGGGGTGACCAGCTGTCCTCCGGGGGTCCCGCAAAGCGGGCCTTGGGCCACTCCAGAAGCCAAGAACCTCCCCCAGGAGACCTCCTTTCCCAAGTCAGCTCAGGGGTCCACAGCAAGGTTGGCAGGCCCCCCTCCCAGGTCCAAGGGGACCCAGCTTCAAGAGGGACATCCACCTTCCCACAGACGTGCAGCAGTGGGCCAAGCTGCGGAGTCCTGCAGCGCAAAGACCTCACTTCAGACCAGGCCCCCGGCCGACGGAGAGCCCACGGGCGGGCGGGTGGATAGTGATGGACAGACAGGGATGGAGAGAAGGACGGGTGGGTGGGTAGATGACAGATGGAATGACGATGGATGGATGTGGATGGATGGGTGGACGGACGGATGGATGAGTGGATGGGTGGATGGATAAGTGGGCAGTAGATGGATGGATGGATGGACAGACGGATGGATGAGTGGATGGGTGGATGGATAAGTGGGCAGTAGATGGATGGATGGATGGATGGACAGACGGATGGATGAGTGGATGGGTGGATGGATAAGTGGGCAGTAGATGGATGGATGGATGGACAGACGGATGGATGAGTGGATGGGTGGATGGATGGGTGGGTAGATAAACGAAGGACAGATGGGGACAGGTGGGCAAATGACAGATGGCTGGGTTCATGGAAGGGACAAAGGATGGATGAGGTAGGAAGGGAGAAAGGGAAGGAGGGAAGGAGGGATGGAGAAGGATGAATGGGTGGCCAAGCCCCGGAGCTCTCCCAACAGGCGTGGAGGGAGACACCGGGCTCGGTGACCAGGGCTCTCAGCCAGCCGGCCCCCCGCTCCCTGGCCCAGCTCTCCCAGTCTCAGCGGTGGGGGACTTGGGCTCTCTGGTGGCAGTCCGCAGGCCTGTGAAGCCCCAGACTCTTCGTGGGCATCTTAGGTGCAAATGGTGGCAGGGACGAGTCGTGGAGGACCACCAGCAGCCCACAGGCCCCGGAAAGCCTTCCAGGGAGCACGGGAAGTGCCGAGGGGCTGGTGGGCATGGCGACGGCCTCTGTGCCCATCTGTCCCTGGCAGCAGTGCAGATGCCCTAGTCACAAACAGGGTCTGTGCGCCCAGAGCAGCCCTCTCTCCGCCCACCTGCCTCTTTCCAAGGCCCCCAGGCTTCCTCCTCCCACCCAGGCACAGCCTCAGAGCCGCCTCCCGGGCCTCCTGGGCGGCGCTGACCCCAGGAGCAGACGTAATTAGCAGCCGTGCCCCGCAACATCAAGCCCCAGCTGTACTGAGCCCTGCGTCCCTTCCCTGTCCCCCGCAGGCTTCGCTGCCCCGGGCTTTGATCTCCTTAATGAGCCCACAACACCCTCGGAGCAGTGGAGAAACCTGCCTCACCAGGCCGGCCTGACCCTATGGCGGCGAGTTAGGTGACGTGGGCTGGCGTCCACTGGGCGGCAGGCAGGAGGGCGTGTGTCTGGACCATGGGGAGGGAGGGGACAGGCACCTGCAAACGGCTCTGGCCCCAGCCATGAGAGCAGCCGGCAGCCCCAGGACAGCCCAGCCGGCGGGCCCACAGCTTCCCCGGAGACTCCAGGGCTCACAGATGGGCCTGGAGCTGGAGAAGAAAGGAGCCTTCGGTGGACAGCAGATGGAGGAGCTGACCGCGGGCGCAGGGAGGCCCACAGGCTCCAACCCTGCTCGCTGGACCCGCGGCCCCCAGGGAGCAGCCCTGGCCCTGCTCCTGCCCCAGGCCCTGCCAGCCCCCAGCCCTGCTGGCCCCTCCCGGCCACTCGGAGCCACTCTGCTCCCCGCCTGCAGAGGGGTCAGCTTGGCCACTCTGAAGCATTAGGGGACCAGGGATGAAGGGTGGGTGCGGGGTGCGCCTGCTCAGAGAGGGAGACCCCGGCAGCGGGCAAGCTTCCAGGCTCCGCTGCCGAGCCCCTCGCTCAGCCCGCAGCCCGCGTGGGAGCAGCCGCGCTGTCACCAGAACCACATTGTTCTGGCCAGAAGAAAACCGGGCCCAGCAGATGGCAGGTGTGACAAAAGCAGCTTGCTGTGGCCAAACCAATTATTTATCTAATTATGATTTACCACTTAGCCACATGATCTTTCTGCAGAGTTGTGGGCAATTAAAACCAGGGTGACTGTGTGGATTATGCAAATGGGCTGGAGCCCAGCGAATAAAATTGGAGATTAGACACCCGGGCTGTGCTGGCAGGGCTGGGCGGGGGCGCAGGGCTGGGGGGGCAGGGCTGGGCGAGGGGGGCGCAGGGCGGGCGAGGGGGGCGCAGGGCTGAGGGGGCACAGGGCAGGCAAGGGGGGCACAGGGCTGAGGGGGCACAGGGCGGCGAGGGGGGGCGCAGGGCTGGGGGGGCACAGGGCTGGGGGGTGCAGGGTGGGCAAGGGGGCACAGGGCTGGGGGGACACAGGGCAGGCAAGGGGGGCGCAGGGCTGGGCGAGGGGGGGCGCAGGGCTGGGGGGGGCGCAGGGCAGGCGAGGGGGGCACAGGGCTGGGGGCTCCAGGGCTGGAGGGCACAGGGCGTGGTGCGAGGGGGGTGCAGGGCGGGCCTTCCCCCAACCTGGCCTCAGGCAGCCCTGACAGGCGGCGCCAGGCCACCAGGCCAGGGAGACGAAGGCAGCCTGCTGCGGGGAGCCCCAGAGAACGGCTGCACCTCCCAGGTCAGAGAGACACACTGCCCCTGCTGGAGCCGGCGGCCAAGGTCATGGGCAGGCCCAGCCAGGAACTGCCCTGCCCGCCCAGCCTGGCACTGGTGAGGTGACAGGCACCCTCTCTCTACCTGGGCAGGGCCACCACCAGCAGCCCTCTTCACAGACTAGACACCAAGGCTCGGGGGCCTCTCGTCCCAGGCAGCTGGGTGGCCCCCAGCCCCATCCCCACTGAGGTGGGGAAGAGCGTCGGTGCCAGAGCCAGTCCCCCCAGCCAGCTGCCCCCTGCCACAGCCTCAGCCGGGCACTCAGGAACAGGTCTGCTCAGGTGGGTGACAGCCACGGCACGGCCCCCCCCCCCCGACCAGGACACCCGGGTGTCCCAGGAGCACAGACAGTGTGAGCCAGCCTCACCCACTGTGGTCCTGGGACAGCTTCCCGAGGAACGGGGGCTGGAGACTCCTGCTTCCCTCCAGCTCCCAAGAAGGGGTGACCCAGGTCTCCGGGGCTGGCTGAGCAGAGGGAGCAGGGACCAAGCTGGGAGAGGCGGCTGGGGGTGTCAGGAAACCACTCAGGGCCACCTCCTCTGATCCCACGGTAGCAGAAGCTTCCAGAGACAGACGCTGCCCCCATGCCTTGGGCATCTTGTGCCAGGCCAGCCCCTGCCAACCCTGCGACATGGGTGCTACTGCTCCCCCACTGGCTGGGAAACAGAGTCTGCGACCTGCCCAGTGGCACTCGGCTCCACACAGCAGGGCTGCCACCCCGACACCCCGCTCCACCCACCCCCAGAGCAGCCTGCCGAGCCGAGCTCGGGCCGCGAGAGGCCTCAGGACCCACAGGGGAAGGTCCCGGGGAGCTGTGCTCTTTGGGGTGATGTTTTGGGAGCTGCCTAAGAAGGGACCACGTAGAAAGGCCCTGCCGCCCACCTCTGAACCCTCGGGAGTCCTCCCAGACACGGGGGAGGCATCGGGACCTGAGAGGCTCCAGGAGGAAGTCCATGCGGGACGCCTGCCAACACGGGCGTCCACCCCGTCGGCCTGGGACGGCTTTGCTCCACGCTCTGAGTGCTCACGGCCAGGGGAGCCGGAGGCCACGGCCGGGTGCGCAGATCTCCTCCCGCCACCCTGAACCTTCTGGTGGACGGCCCAGCTCTGGATGGCCCCTGCAGCACCTCCCGGGCCCAGCTCCACGGGCACAGCCCCGAGGTCCCTTCCTCCTGCACTGGGAAGAACAGAGGCCCGGTCTGTCCTGTCACCAGCACGAGGGTCTGTCTTGTGGCTCGGCTGAGGATCCTGCCACCCAGCTCTGGGGCTGCCGGGGCCCTCCCGGGTCAGCAGCAAGGGGCCTGTGGACCAGCTGTGGCCCTCTGCAGTACACCTGCCCACACCCGGTCCTCACGCACGCTGTCACGCACAGCCAGGCACCGTCCACAGGGTTCCCGGAGGCTGGTGACCGGGAGGGCCCCGGCTGGGGAGGCGAAGCTCTGAGCACGGACACCCCAGGCCACTCCTTCCCAGCAGGGCAGAGGGACCTGCGTCCCTCCCAGGGTCTCCCAGACGCACTGGGCGTCTGCACACATGTGCACACTCACACGCGCAGGAAGTCTCCCGCGCTGTCACGAGGGCACGGCCCGCTCGCTCCACGCCACGGTTCATGAACCTGACCCCTCAGAAAACGGCAGAAGAGAGGCCAGGACTCAGCCTTTGGGAGCCGGGAGGTGCCAGGGCACTGGCACACGGGTGTGGCCCAGGGTGCGTCGGCTCTCCAGGGGTCGGGTCCACGGCCCGGCGCAGCCTCTTGAGCAGCCTGCATGGTGGGCCACCCAGAAACCGGCTCCCAGGTCCCTACTCGACCTGGGAACCCCCAGAATCCCTGCCCCAGCAGATGCCCAGGGGGCATCCGGGGTCTCCCAAACTCACACCCAGGCCCCCAGCGAGATATCTGGGGAGCTGTGATCTCACGTTCCTCAGCTGGGGGTGGAGGGGCAGAGACGCCCAGGGTGGGGGGTGGGGAAGGGCAAGGGGAGCCCTGCCCACTCCAGGTGCCCGGCCTTCTGCAGACCCATCGTCCTCAAGCTGAGTGGGTGCCCACCCCTGAAGTCCGGGCAGCAGGCGCCAGGGAGGTGGGTGGTGCTGGGGTGGGTGCAACCTCCCCGGGGCCCTGGCGTAGGCCTGGCAGCCCAGAAAGCACTGCCTGCCCGAGTGGACAGGAGGGTCACGCAGCTGCGGAGGGGGACACGGCACTATCCCGAGGGAACCTGCTCCAGCAGAGGTCACGGGCGTCAGCCCAGGGAACCAAGTCCCGGTTGGCCTGCTGGCGGGGCGCGGGAGGGGCCCTTACCGCCGCCATGGAGGGCAGGTGGTGCCAGTGTCTGCGAGTTACAGGGCAGCACAGACTGACCAGGGATGGCCCCAGCAGTCAGACACTGTCTTGCCCTGGTGACCGGCAGCCGGCCGAGTGGCCCCAGCTGGGACACCAGCTCCCTGAGGGACACAGGGGCAGCAGGTGGAAGGACTGGCCATCCAGGAGCGGCTGTGTCCTCTCGTGTCCAGGGACATGAGGAGCCCCACGGCCGGCCTCTAAAGCCAGAAGGATGGCCCAGGGTCCTGCAGGGTCTCGGAGCTCTGAGAAGCTGGGGTGCCTCTGCTCTGCCCCCTAGGAACAGGGGTGGGGGCACTCCCCCAGGAGCCAAGCTGCCAAGAGCGAAGTCTCTGGCCACCAAAGGGTGGCCACAGCCATTGATCTCCCAGCCTACAGACGCCAGCAGTGGCAGAGGCAGTGCCCCCCATAGAGGTGAGGACAGGGCGCAGGTGACAAGAAAGGACGGTCCCCGGGGGGAGAAGACAGCAGTTAGGAGTGGCCAGCATGGCCAGACTGAGGCGGCAGGGCCTGAGGGACTCAGGGCGGCCTCTGGGAACAGGGCTGGGAAGCCCACCCACCCAGGAGGGTGCCTGGGCCAATAGAGGCCGGAGGTCCGGAGCCAGGGCACAGCCCAGCCCCTGCGGCCCACCCCGTCTCCAGCCCGGCCACCAGGCGACCCGTCTGCCCCGTGGGCTTCATGGACACGCAGATGGCACGGCGAGGCCGGGGGCTTTACCTTGGGGTAAGAAATCAACCCTGGCAAACGGCGAACTCGCCGCCCGGGTTTCCACTTCCCGACTCCAGCCCATCTGCCAGCAATCGGGCTCCGCGGTGCCACCCCTTTATTTCCCCGTCCGTCCGCTGCTTTATTTATTTTTTCCATTTCCTGCAGCCAAGCCCTCGAGACGCCACTGAGACGGGCTTCCTCAGGCCAGAGTGTCCCGGGGTGACAGCCCGTCCCTCCTGCCCCAGGCCCAGGCTTCTCACTGACCACTCGGGACACACTCACACCCCAGGGCAGGGTGTGTGCCCCGGGGGAGGGAGCACGGGCCGGGTCACTCCACGGTGCCACAGAGCAGGGGTCTGAGCCTGGCAGCAGGGGACGCCCCGGGCCCTGCCCACGCTGTTCACTGGAAGCACTCGCCATGCCGCTGGCCGCCGGGCCTCCCGCCCCTCACTCACCCGGGTGGGGCGCCTGAGGCCTGGGGGCTGAGGGGGCCTGGGGACGTGGTGAGTGGAAAGGGCCCGGGGGCGCAGGTGTGCGGCCGGGCTGGGTGCGTTCCATATGGGACGTCAGGGGGCGGCCTCCAGAGCAGCTGCACTCTGCCCACGCAGCCTGGCAGCGGGACAGCTGGTGTGGCCCGGCTCCCAGGAGGGCGGGGATCCATCCCGGGAGCCTGGAAGCGCACAGGCAGCAGGGCCAGGGGAGGGTGCTCCGGGAACAGCCTGGGCGTCCAGGCGGGCGAGGGGGGGCGCGGGGGGCGGGCAGGACCCCTCCTCCCTCGGATGCACCAGGGCGCACACCTGTTTTGGGGGACGGGAAGGACCCCTGAGCGCAGGCGGTGACAATGTGACCAGCTGGACTAGCCTCTGTGTTCACAGTGATGTTCCCCAACTGCCTCAGAAGAGGGTCATGGCCCAGGCGGCCAGTCATGTGAGGCCATGCTGGGCAGGGACCCTGGTCCGGTCTGACCCGTGTCCTTAGAAAAAGGGAAGCTCTGGCACAGCCAGCCACGCGGGAAGGAGTGGAGCCAGAGAGGTGTCCGCCAGCCAGTCGAGAGGCCAGCCTGGACAGCTCCTTCGCTGGAGGACCCCGGCCTCCAGGACGTCAAAGGCACGTGCATTCCTGCTGCTGAAGCCCGAGCCCAGCTGGCCGGCCCCTCCTAGGATATCTGACCTGAAACCAGTCACCAACCTGCAGGCCTCGGCGCCCCCTCACTGCTGCAGTGACCCGAGGACCCACTAGTGACAGTTAACAGCCACCTACTACTGTTCACCCTGCAGGCGCCCCTCCCACCACAGCGCAGGCTCCTCTGCTCCCACGGAACAAGCCAGGGAAGGCGGCCCAGAGAGGTGCAGTCACTTGACAAGGTCACACACAGCCAGCAGCGGGGGCAGAAGGGCACGCAGGTGCTCTGGCTCGGGGTCCACGCTCCCCCAGAGTCCCACACTGCACCCCTAAGCACAGTGAGGTCCACCTGGGTCAGAAACCTGCCCAGAGCACACCTGCCTGCGTCCAGGGAGGGCGTGGCCAGTACCATTGCGTCAGCTTTAAAGGAAGGGGAGAGCCTTGCCCAAGGCCCCAAGGCCAGCAGTAGCATCAGAAGGTTCTAGACTTGGGCTGAGTCAGGGCAACAAGTGGCCAGAGGGAAGCACCTGGGCAGAAAGACTCCCCTAGGACCAGCCGCCCGGGGACAGTCCTGGAGAAGCTGCCCGCTGCCCTCGGCGGCTCCAGCAGCCCTGCAGCTCCGACCTCCAGACGCTTCAAAGATGCCACCTGGGCTGCCACACAGGAGGCCACCAAAAGGGTCAGGAGAAGAGGGTGACTGCAGGAACTGGGTGGGCCCAGTGGCCAGAGGCCCAGGCAGCAGGGAGCCCCCGCCAGGCCTCTGGGAGACCAACAGGCGGACCTCAGGACCCCAGGACACCACCCTGGCTCCGCCGGCCATGCACACCAACCGGCCCTGTCCACCTGCTCCCGGCAGGAGTGCGGGCAGGCGCCAAAGCCGAGGGGTGGCCTCTCCTTCCTTCACCTTTACAGCTTGTCCCCAGCCTCTCCCCACCAGCCAGGCGGCCCAGCCTGCACCCACACAGCCTGGGGACACAAAGGTCTTCCAGGGGCCGGCCAGCCATCCAGGGTGGATCTGACCAGGGGACACCCAGACTGCCTGGACCCCACTACTGACCCACACTCAGGCCAGGGGCTGGCGGGCAGGGGCTCCCAGGAGCCTGCGAGGTGGCCACCCTCCAGCCCAACAGAGGCCTACGCCACGCTCTGCTGACACCACCAGCACCAATGTCCCCGGCCAGCGGGAGCCGAGGTGAGGCGGGACGGTAAAATCTGATGTGACGGAATCTCACGGCTCAGCCCAGCGCCGGCTCTAGATATTAAAAAGGCTCAGAACGGGGGCGGGGGTGGGGAGCGGTACCCAGCACAGCCTCGGCCAGCTCCTGCCAACCGCGCTGCCATCTGAGAAGGCGCGCCGGGAGGGAACGGCTGCGGAGACGGCTCCGCGCCCTGCCTACTGCCGCCCGGGCGTGCCAGAGCCCGTCCACCCCCAAGCTCACCACGGCAGGCAGCGCACCCCCACGGACGGCTCAACCCGGGAGTGCGGAGAGGGCCCGAGAGGACACAGCATGGCCAGGGCGCGGGGCGGGCACGGGGCTTCCTCTTTGCAGGGGCGGTGGTGGCCAGCTCCAGCCCCCAGCCCACCTCCCACAGGCAAGCCCGGCTGGCCAGTCCACAGCCCAGGGGACCCCTCCCGCCCAGGAGAGGCGCGGGCCCACCTGCCAGCACCTGGGGAGGCGGGGGGCAGAGCAGGTCTCCAGGCGCGGGGCAGACGCACAAGCGCAGGCACAAAGACCCGGGCCGACCGGGCTCTGCAGCTGGTGAGCCTGTCCCTGTCCCCGTGAGTGCCCTTAGGATTTCATGACAAGAATGAAGCTGATCAGACAGCCTCCAGCTCCGTAATTAGGGCCAATTGAAGGAGACAAAGGAATCCGTGGAGAGCGCGGTGGGAGCGTGCCGCGCTGGCTTTGAACGGCTTCTCCTCCCGGGACCATCGCCCGACATAAAGGACGGGCGCGGCCAGGCGGGCTGCAGACGGCCCCCTGCCAACCGCCTGGGCTGGGTCACGCCTGGGTGCTGTGGCCCCAGAGCCAGAGGCCCAGGGGCTCCCCGCGGGTCTTGCTGGTGGTGGTGAAGACAAAGGCAGACCGAGGGGCCTCTCTGCCCCCCACCTGGGGCTGGGGGAGGCCGGGGCCTCGGGCTTGTTGGTGTGCAGGTGCAGCTGTCCACGGTGAGAGCACATGCGTGTGCCTGCATGTGCACGCAGGTGGCAGGTGGTGGCTGCATCGTGACCGCGTGTGTGGGGAACACGTGGGAGCGTCTGCAGGAGCCGGGGCCTGGGGCTGCGTGCTGGCCTCCAAGGAGCTGGCCGTCCAGCTGCTGGCTGGCTCTCCTCTCCAAAGTTCTGACCACACCCTCCCTGCCTGGGCCCAGGCCTGGGCACCATCAGCTACCATCAGAGAAAGGGGGGCCCACGGCAGGGCGGCTCAGGGGGCCAAGGGCGCTCACCGACCAGGGACAGCCATGTCCATGAGTGAGCCCTGGACTGGGCATCAGGACACTGGACCAGCCCACCTGCTGCCCTCTGGGATCCGTAGGCAGGTGCTGCTGGAGGCCAGGGCACGGCCCTCTGGGGTCGGTGGCTGGCAGACGGGCCCACCTGCTCAAGCACGCGCGTGCAGCCCGCTCCTCCTGCCCACGGTGATCCTCAGACGTCACAGCAAATTATTAAAACTCACTTATATTTAATCTGCCTTCTGGAATTAATTGAATTTTTACGCTCAGCAAATGCCACAGTTTGCACTGCCTCCCAATCGCTGGCTTGGAACAGCTAAATGACAAGGTGGCCAAGCAGCCACAGGCTGCGCAGGGCCCGGGTGCAAAGGCCCGGGGGTGCAGGGAGGTGTGGGCAGGAGGAGCCTGAGCTTGGAGAAGCTGGCTCTGTCTACCAGAGGCCAGAGCTTGGGCACCGGGCAGGGGGGCCTAGGGCAGCTGCCCAGGACACCAACGGGCAAGGTAGCCAGCCTTGGCCAGGGGGCCTTCCAGGTGCTGCAGGGATCTGGGACACTGTGCCCTCTCTCAGGGACAAGGCCCTGGCCAGCCCGAGGCCCCAGGAACCCCCGGGTGCTCCACAGGACCCGCAGGGTCACGCTGAGCACTGGCGGTCCCCCGGGTGGACAATCCCCGGGGTGGGGCGCCTCAGGTGGGAGGGGCACTGTGGTTGGAGCGCATGGGGGTCCCCGGCCCGGCGTGGCTCTGCCCAGCAGCCTGGATGGTGCAGAGATTCTGAGCCCAGCCTTCGCCACAAGGACAGCCCCACTCCCTAAACCGGTGGATCGTCCACTCGGGGTAGGGGCTTTGCAAGATGCAGGCCCCAGCCAGGTACAGCAGGGCATGCTTATGACCCCTGCTGTTAGGGAGGCTGAGGCAGGAGGACCCCAAGTTCAAGGCCAGCCTGGGCAACCCAGTGGGGCCCCAACTGAAAATAAAGTAACCAGGGGCTGGGGTGAGCTCAGCGGAAGAGTGCCCAGGGTCATTCCCAGGCCACAAAAAGGAAAAAGCCAACCTACAGGACCCCCGGCTCCGCCAGGCCCTGGCGGGGATCTGCTGGGAGCGTCTCCTTACCTGCCCCAGAGGTTCCGAGGCAGCCAGCCGGGGCTGAGCCTGCTGGGACCCCATCTGTCCCTGCTGCAGGGACACACTCTGCCGGCCCATCCACCCCGGGCCTCGAGGTGCCGCCCGGACGCCTGCATTAGTCTCTGGAGTCAAGCATGGAGGTGAGGCCCGGCCGTCTGGATGACCAGGCCACCGGCCACACCGTCTCATGAACGCACACTCCCGCCACACACTCGGACCTGAGTTCCATGAAGCGGGAGTCCGCGGGACCTGGCTCCCCAGGGTCCTGCACACGGGGCACATGCCCCTCTGCAGGACAGGGGGCTGGCACCCCCAGCTCTCCAAATCCCAGTCCCCAAGCCCCGCTTGACCTCTCCCACCCAGATTCCCAGAAGAGCAGGGGTCCTCCCCAGGGCCTGCTGCCCCTCCCTGCAGACAAGGCCAGGCTCCTGGACACGTCCCTCACAGCCCTGGCTCCTCCCCCCAGGTTCGCCGAGCACTCCGGACCCCAGCGGCCACCCGCCAGGCAGGACCGCCCGCCATTCCTGCCAGGGGCGCGCACAGAGCCCACGTGGGGCGAGCGCTGCACAAATCCCACTGGGACCACCCCAGTCGGCCCAGAGCCCCCCGCTCTCCAGCATGGCCTAGAGGACCAGAAGACACGCAGGGCTGCGGGGTGACCGCGCTCGCGCCTGCCGTGACCAAGCGCAGGAGGCCCTGCGAGGTCTGGGCCTGGAAGTCCAGGGCCGAGGCGGGCATGGCGGGTCTCTGGTGGGCTCTCCCCTGACCTGCAGACTGCTGCCCTCTGGTGCTGTGCTCAGTGGCAGGGAGGCCGGAAGCATGCGGGGGCCTCTCCTCATCGGGCTGCTGACCATCGCGTCAGGGCCTCCTCATCCTTAACCTCCCCTTGGAGTCTCCATCTCCACGTGAGCCACGCCGGCTGGGAGGGCTTTGACTCAGGGGTCCATCCACCAGTGCCAGCCCCATACGAGACCCAGCCTCGGCCAGCAAGCCCAGGGCAGGGGCAGAGGAGGCTGGAGAGACAGACTGCCAGGAAGCAGCCGCGGTCGACCAGCAGACAGGGAACCACTGCCCTGGGTCCGGTGCACTGGGGCTGCCTGCTTCCTGCACTCGCCACCTGCTCCCTAAGGCTCCAGTGCTTCCTCTTTAACCCTGAGTCCACCCTTCCCGGCTCGCACCCTCAATTTCCCCACCACGAGACCTGACGACCACACGGCCCAGAGCCCAGCAGCCTCTGCTGCTTGCCCCACGGCCCACAGAACCCCAGAATATCCAGGGTGGACGCGTAGAGCCAGAGAGCAGGTCGTTGGGTCCCGGATCAGAGCCACACTCCAGCCCGGGGGCCGCTGCACCTGCCATTGCATCAGATCCCCGCGACCTCAGCTGGGCAGGACTTTCACGGGCCTTCTCTGGCCTCTCCTGAGGGGCTCCCCGGTGGCCCTCGGGTGCACCTGGCTGTCTGCCTGTTATCCGCCTCCTCAGCCCCACGGTCTAGGGGCTCAGGGACTTTGGTCTGATCCCCAGTGCCCGCATGGCACGGGCACACGCTGAGGACCAGGTGGTGGCTCCACAAGGCGAGCCCCAGGAGTGGAGGTGCAGGGGGCCCAGGCTGGGCGGCCTTCGGTGCCAGCTGACCCCAGCCCTGCAGGTTCACGACAGCCCCAGTGGGTCTCCACTGTCCCTGGATCTCCAGGACACACCTCTGCCCAACCCTGGTCCAGCTCCGAAGCCCTGGCTGCCCAGCATCGGGGTGGACGGGTCACATACGTGAAGATGGAACTGCTCTGTGGACATCGACGGCACACGGCGCCCTCGGCAAGGTGGCTACAGAGGGACTCCAAGGGCACCAGGCACCACTGTTGGCCACCAGCCCGAGTGGGCCCCAGCAGAGCTTCCCCAGGGCCCCGTCCCACCCTCGGCAGAGGATGTGCCCCCGGGGGGGGGGCCCAGGATGACACCAGGGGATCCCCCATGTCTGCCACCAAGTTGGGCCTCAGGACGCCCCCTGCTGGCTCGTCCTGCGGGGAGGCGTGGCCTGGAGGGAGGACCGGCCCACTCTGTCCTGGGGGAGCTCAGCGTCCACACCCAGAAACGCAGGCCGCCCGTGCCACAGACAGCAGCACGCGGTGAGCAGGACTCGTGCCAGAGAGAGGCCCGAGGGGGAGGAGGCACTGGCAGAGGCCAGAGTGAGTGGAGCTCCTGGGCCAGGCCCGACGGGCAGGGGGCAAGGGCAGGGGGCAGAGCTGGGCACAGCAGCTGCCCGGGAGAGCGCTGGCCAGTGCCCCGCGGGCCTGCAGCTTCAGGAGACGCCCCTACTTCCCTGCTGGGACCCGTCTAGCCCCGGGGAGGCAGCGAGGCCCGGTGCTCTTCAGGCCTCTGCAGATAAAACCGCCACAAAAGCTCCGGCCTCCCTGTCGCTCCCGGCCAAGGGCATGGCCGAGGGGAGTGGGAGAAGCCCTCGGGCCTCAGCTGTCCACCAGCACTGTGGACGAGGCCCTGCAGCGAGGGTCCCTACCAGCGTGGGCCTCCTCCTGTCACCTGCAGGCGTGACCACCTGGCGATGGTGTTCTCTGTCCCTCGGGCCATGAAAAGCAGCCACTGTGCAGAGTGAGCAGCCGTGTGGCCCCACATTCCCAGGTGACAGGGACCGGTCTGGGCCACTGGCCCTTCCTGTGGACAGGCCCTGCCAATCTTCCGCCTGCTGGGCGCCAGCCAGGGAGAGGCTGGGAGGAGGCGGCCTTATCAGAGGGATCCCGGCCTCCAGGCCTCCTGAGAACACAGGCTGCAGCCTCCCCCGCCCGGTCGACAGCTCAGCAGCTCAGAGAGGGGCAGGAGCTTGCTGGAGGCACACAGCTGGCTGCCCTCAGGTCTGCCCACGGAAGGGCAGAGGGCAGCCCAGCCAGGCTGCTGCGAGAGGCCCTGGGCTGCCGCGGGAAGCATCAGCTGGGGAGCAGAGCCGAGCCTGGGAGGGGGCTCGTGTGCCCTGCTGGGGGGGGACCCCTTCCTTCTAAACTCCCAGGCCAAGGCAGGAAGGGGCCCTGGGTCCGACCTAAGGCACGGGGTGGGCCACAGTGGCCACCTTCCGCAGGGGCGCTCAGCTCCCCCCTTCGCAGCACAGGGGCACAAGCGGGTGACGAGAGCCTCCCCGGCAGGAGACCCTCCTCAGCTCAGCGGTGTCTGGCGGCCTGGAGGGTCCCGGCTGTGGACCTGGGGGGGGCGGGTCTGTGCCCTGCACCTGGTGTGGAAGGCCCTCGATGCGCCCCCCTCCGAGGGTCCCCACCAGCCCCTCCCTGAGGCACTGGGCCAGGGGCAGGCTGGCACCTCTGCTTTCTGGGACGCCAACTACCAGAACCTCGCCCACCACCCACCATGCCAAGGACCGCAGAGCAGAGGTGGCCGGAGCCAGCCATCTCACCCCAGGACCCAGCTTCCTCTCTGGGACAATCAAGCAGTGACAGGCCCTGGCCAGCCTGTGGTCAGGGAAGGGTCTGCCTGCTGGTCCTTCAACCAGGTGGTGTGGCACCCTGGGGACAGCTGGCCAAGATGGCCACTGACCCTGAGGGTCCCTGCATGTGTGCCTCAGGTCCTACAGACACAAAGCAAGACGGACACTGGGGATTCCCGGGGGCCCACGGCTTCTGCTGCAAAGGCACCCAACTAACCCCGGACACGGAGGTTCTCAGTCCCTCCCCGGGCACACCAGGACCAGGACCTCAGGGCAGCCTTCCAATGCCCAGGCGTGCCCACTCACAGAGGGCCTCAAGTCTGCTGGACGGGTGCAGGGCAGTCCCCTCTAGGACAGAGGACCCAGACTCCGCACCTGCGGGGGCCTCAGACCCGGCGGCACCCACCGCTTCCATCCCAGGTCCTCCTTATGGAGACCACCTCTCCCCTGGGGCTTTCCGCGGACCCGTGGGCCTCCAAATTCCAGCTGCAGGAGGGACCGCCGCCCGCCAGAGGCACCTCTCTAGACCCCGAGCGCCTGAGAAGGGCACACCGTAAAAACAGGCCGCACTGTCCACCGGCTCTTAACCCACCACCTCGGCTGCAGGGCCCAACGCCCAATTCGGGCTGCTGCCCACAGAGCGGGCAGACAAGGCAGGGCACCGCTGTCCCCTGCCGGCCCCTGCCGGGCTCTGACCTGGCCCGGGGTCAGCTGGGCCCTGGGACCAGAAGCCTCTCCCGGGTGAAGTCTCCACGGTGGCTGCCTGCGGGACGGCACTCCCGGGGACGGCTGTCAGACACTGAACCAGGACGGAGAGAACCCACACAGACGAGGCAGCCACCAAATGCCAAAATATCATGAAAATTCAAACAGCTAAAACAAATATAACCATAAAAGACTGGAATCCGAGAAGAGCGATCTCTACAATTAAGCAGTTTTCTGCTATATAGTGATAATCACCTAATTATACTATTAATGACAGTTCAACCTGCTCGGAAATAAAAGGACATTCTTCCATAACAGGGTGCCAGCTGTTAGTTACAGATGTCAAACATCTTTAAAGCGTTATTATTAAGGGGGAGAACAAAAAAAACCCTATAAAATGAATGCGTCCGTGCCCCGCCCCCCGTGCAAAAAAATCGCAATTAGCCAAGTGTGTTTGCAGTGCCCACGTGAAAAAATAAAAATAAAATGCAAGAGCCCCAGGAGGAGACTGGGGGGGCGCGGGCAGGGGCAGCTGCCCCACCCCCAGCCCTCAGGCAGGCGTCTGTCCGTCTGCACAGCGCCAGGAGGGTCCCTGTGTATTTTCACGGCATCTTTAATTCCTTCCAAGAAATAATCTCCGGAACCAGGATGTTTATGCCGGTGACAGATCTCCCCTGATTCCGCCAGAACTCCCGGCACACACAGGCCCTCCGGGGCGGCGGGAGGCGGTCAGCCGCAGCCGGAGCTGGAGGGCCTGCGGTGGCGGGGTGGCTGCGCCCTGCCCAGGACATATGCTCGGGTTACCCCCGCCGGCCTTTCTTCAACTGTGCGCGCCTCTGACATCATGTAGCGCCAAGGTGTAATAAATACCCGCTCTGCCTCCTGACAATGGGCAGCCACATTTAATTAACTGGAGCGTAAAGAGCTGGGGCCGAGGGGCAGGAGCCAGCTCAGGCGCGGGATTAACCTTCTAAGCCGGCCTCGGGCAGGGCGCAGGGCGGCAGGGCCGGCCAAGGCCGGGTCAGGAGGGCGTGAAGACCAGCTGTGGAGCCCAGGAGGGGTGTTCCCTGCCTGGGGCAGAGCAGAGGGAGGTGACAGGGTCTCCTGGCAGGGCCCCCCCCCCAGGACTTCTGCTGCGTTCCAAACCTGCTCCTCTGGGCTCTCAGGATCAGGGCCCAGGAGTCCAGGGAGGAAGTGGGCCTTAGTGTCCCTCCCGCAGGTCACTGGAGGCCTCCCGGCCCCGGGCCTTGTCAAGCAGCGCAGGGCAGCCCGATGGCGCGGGCCTCCGCAGACCTGCAGGGCTAAGCCTCGGGCGGTGGGAGCAGCAGGGGCCTTGAGGGCTGGACCGTGGCCTGGAGTCCTGTCCAGTGGGGACCAGGCCTCCTCTCTCCGCCTGAACTGCTGGAGACCCAGGGAGCGTCCCTTTCCCTCTCTGAGCTGCTGCTGAACCGTGGCTGTGGGGTTTGCCCACGGCAGGGCCGAGGACAGGCACCCTATCCAGCTTCCAAGGCCACCGCCGGCCTTCAATAGCCTCCTCTCCCCCAGAGCGCGGGGCCAAGCCGGCTCTGCACCAGCTGGACGCTCTCCAACACAAGCTCAGCCCAGGGGCCGCCTGTCAGGACGGCGGGAAGCAGCACGGCGCGTCCTGGGGGAGTCGGCCCCTCTGCAGCCCCTCCCCAGGGGCTGCCCTACAGATGTCCGGCCTCTGCCTTCTCTGGAGATTCCCACAAGCACGGTGGTGGCTGTCCCCGGTGGGGCTGCCCCGTCTTCCCGGCCAAGCCCGTATTCTATGGAACTCGGCTTTGGAGAAATTTCTCTTGAATTCTCAGGAAGTTCCCCAGAAACACACAGACAACGCGGTCACGCCAAGTCCAGCTGGGCAGCTGGGGGCACTTCCCACGCAGCCCAGCAAGAGCTGGTGCCTGCTGGCCGCCTGCTGGCCACCTGCTCGGGACCCGCCTGCTGCACTGGCCCAGGCTGCTATTAATAGCAGCGATGAAAGTCAGGCTTGGCTCCTGGGTCCACAGGAAACACGTTGGTGACCAGGGAAGAGCAGGTGCCCGACACGGCTCCATCCCACAGCTGGGAAAACAGAGGTCAGGAGCACCAGGGTGACACCTTGGTGACACGGGCGGGTGACGCCCCAGGCACACTGGGAGAAGAAGGCCCAGGGCAGGCCTGTTCAGAGCCGGGAGGAGGAGCCCCAGGCCACCAGCCTGGGACCCTGGGATGAGCTCAGACCTCCGCAGAACCCGGCCAGCCCCACTGACCGCACAGGCCAGGACGGCGGGTCCTCAGGAGGCAGGTCTGCTGCCTGGGGCTGGGCTGGATCACTCCTGGGGACAAGGTTCTGGAACCGGGTGATGTGAATCCGCTGAACCGTGCACAGGAAGGGACGTCTCCACAGGAAAACTGTGTTTCTAATGTTTACAACAGAGACTGGGAGACCTGACAGGACCACGGGCAGGACCCTGGCCAGGCCGGGCAGCACCCTTCACCCAGGCCAGGCTCTCTCCCCTGCGTCCTGGGTAGCTCTGTGCCAGGATCCTGGGGGGTTGGTAACTGAGAGGCTGGGAGGTAGGGGTCAGAATGCTGGGGTTCAAACCCTGGCTCCACGTCTTCCGGGCTGTGTGACCTTGGGTGAGCCATTAACCTCTCTGTGCCACTTCATCTTGGACAGAGGCTGGGATGACACCACCTGCCTCACAGCCCCCCGCCCCCGGGAAGCCCGAGCCCTCGCCTGGCATCTCAGGTCCCCCAGGAGCAGACTCCCCACGCCCAGGAGACGCCCCCCGCTCCCCAGGCCCAGGCCCCACTCGCCAGCCTCCTGGAGTGCCCAGCCTCCCTCCAGCCAGCGCCACCCTCCATGAACAAGCAGGGCCCCTGCCCCGTCCAGAGGCCCCTGAGGACTCCCGGCTCCCTTCTGGTGACATCTCCAGCACCCGAGGACGCCCGTGAGGGCGGGACGCGGGGCTGGGAGCCTGGGCACTCAGGGAGGAGGTCCCCGAGCGCCTCCCCGCTCTGCACGCCCAGGAATGCCACCTCCCGCTGAGAGAGGGGCGGGTCCCCAGAGAGGGGCGGGACAGGGGACACCAGGCCCGCCTGGTCCACAGACCAAGGCCACCAACAAGGAAACTTGCCCTCACGGAGCCACTTGGAGGCTCCTGCCACCACCTCCCAACTCGTGGACGGCACTGCCACCAGGCACCAAGCTCCAACGTGTCCCCTCACTGCGCCCAGCACTGCCCGCCCCTCACATGGACACGGCTGGCCTGACACCAGTTGGCTCTTGCCCCTCCCCTCTTGCCTGGGCTCTTGTCACCTTGGACCTGTCCCTCTGCTGTCCCTCCTGAGCTTAATGTCAACAGGCAGGTCCCACCCCCAGGGCAGGGGCCCCTGTGGCCCAGGCCCGCAAGGCTCCCCGAGGAGAGCCACTGACCACCCCAGACCCAAGCTGCCAGCCCTTGCACCTGCCCTGGGTCGAGGCCAGCACCGTCCAGTGGGACCTTCTGTCTTGTGCTGTCCAATGAGGTAGCCCCCAGCCCCAGGGTACTGAGCCCTCGATGGGGCCAGTGCGGGGCAGGGGTCTCGCCTTGGGGTCGGTTCTAGTCAGCTTCTGCTCCAGTGGTCAGTAGCCTCATGTGGCCAGGTAGGGGGCGGCCGGGCCCAGCCCTGGCTCCGTGCCCCAGGCTCTGGGAGAGGCGGCCGACGCTCGGCTGGAGAGGCACGGTCCCCTGTGCTTCCTGGAGAGGCAGAACCTGCCCTCCCACCGCCAGGGCCCTTGAGTGACAACAGTGTGACACCCCAGGGGACCCTGGTCACGAGTCTGCTTCAAGCCCCACCCCGGCAGGAAGTCCTTCGGCCCCTCCAGCAACCTGAGTCACATGCGCCCAGCACCGGGATCCCTCCAGTCAGGTGGCCGGCTCCAGGCCAGGAGGGACCTCCGACTCACTCTCCAACCTCCCCCGGCCCCGGGCCTGCCCCCCAGCAGGTGCCCAGGGACTGCCAACCTGCTCCGCCAACCTGCAGAGCTGCCGCGGGCCGTTTGCGTCCTCACCCCTCCCGCCCAGCTCACCCCACCGGTCTGACCCGGTGGCCGCCTCCCTGCACGCCCGCCCCAGCACCTGCCAGGTGACAGAGCCCTGAGTCAAGGCACCAAAACCAGGACGAGCAGCCAGGCAGCGGGTCACCGGACGCCAAACATGCCTCGCGTCCTCCAGACCCTGAGGCCAGACTGGGCCCAGGCCGGGCCACGGAGCCTGCAGTTCTCAGAGTCGCCCGCGGGCCGCAGGCGGGCGGCAGACCCCGGAGCGGGCAGCATAGCTCACAAGCAAGGCTCACCTCTCTCCTGCTGGGACGCCGTGGGTCCCCAACACCAAGGCCCCCAGGGCCAGCACTGGCCCACAGCCACGGCCCGGGGGACTCTCCCCAGCCTTGGCCTGTGTGCCCAGGACTCAGGTGGGTGACTTGATCCCACCTGGCCGTGGGCTGCTGCTCTGGAGAGGAGGGGCTGCTCAGCCGGGGACCCCAGGGGCTGCGGCTGCGCCTGGCCTCAGACTCCGGAAGCTGCCAGAAGCCTGGCTTTTCTCTGCCTCCCCCGCCGGCCTCCACCCTCTGGGCTCAGGCAGGAAGTGGCCTCTGCTCATGCCGCGGCTGTCTCCAGGGGCTGCTGTCAAACGGGCCTGTCCAGGCCGAGGGCAGATGCCAGGCTCTTGGAGACCAGCCCCCAATCCACACAGGCTGGCCAGGCCCCAGGTGTCCCCAGGGCGTCCCCAGCGCACAGTAAAGTCACCAGTTCTAAGACGCAGGGTGAGCACACGGAGGCAGCCTCCCAGCAAAGACCCCTGTGCTGGCACTGGGGGGCAGACCCCACCCTGGGGCTCCCCCTGGGAAAGACCCCCCCCAAGACTGTGCCCACGACCACGGGCCACCATACCACACAGGAGCACGGCGCACCCTGGGGACTCGGGTGCCACCCCCTGCCCAGAAACGCTGCCCTCCCACTTGGCACACGCGTCAACGAGGCAGAGTCGGGCCCCTTGCCCAGTGCCCACCGGGAGCAGGCGTGCGCCTCACCAGTCACAGAGCACCAGGGCGGACACCCTCAGGACAGGTGCCAACCTAGCCGGGAGCCTGGGTGCCGCTGTGGCACCCTGCAGGGGGGATGGCCCGCACAGCGTGGGGCGGCCAGTCTGCGGGCACTCCCGGGCCTGGCCTCCCTGCTCAGCTGGGTAGCACCCTGGGTCACCAGCTGGAGGCCCCGCCCCCGGAGACCACCTCAGTGGCACCAGCCCTGGCCATGTTCCACAGTCCGCGTCCAGCCGCCCGGGGAACCCTCGTCCTAGCGGGCAGGAGGCCCGACAGGAGCGGAGGGGCAGCCTGGGCTTCTGGCACTACAGGCGCAGCTTAGGGCCAAGGGCCTGCGGTGGACCTGGGGGTGCCTGACCTCTGCCCAGTGCGGCCCAGCCTGGGCCCTGGTCTGGCAGAAGAGGCCTGAGTCACGGGCCCCACCTACAGACGGAGAGACTGAGGGCACAGGGCGCTTTCCCAAGCGGCGCCTGCCCCGGGCCGGTGCATCTGGGTCACGAGTTTGTCCAGCCCGATCGCCCGCCCGCCCGCTTGCCCGGGCTGAAGTCATCAATGAATATTCATGAGCCTATCCGGTTCCACACTTTCGTTTCTGGCCCAAATTAATAATTTACCAGGAGGTTCATAAAAATCAGACATGGCTCATTAGCAGCTCCCCAAAAGGCACCTGGCCCTCCCACCGACCCGGGGTCCTCCTAAGAGCCTCAGCCTGCATCCCGGGACCCTGGCCGTGTTGCACTGAACCCAGACCCAGAGGCCTGCTCCAGCCCCTGGCACAGCCCCTGGACACCCCCACAGGTGACCTGGCAGAGGACAGAGCTGCGCCCTCCCAGGGCCAGGCCACCCGACCCGAAAGGCCGACCAGGGAGCGCGCGGCCGTGGGCGGCTGACGTGCAGCTGGCTGCGCCTCCAAGAGGAAGCCCGGCCCCATCCCACACACGCTTCTGGAACGTTCCCACCCCCCCCCAGGGGTAGACTCCCTGCCAGCCGACTGGGTGGCTTGTCCTTCTCCTGGAGCCAACAGAAAGTGGTTGCGATGGCGCAGGGTGACCTCCAAGGGTCTCCTCCACCCCGGGTCACGGGAGGCCTCCACAGAGCCCAGCCCAGCCGGGGTGGGGGCCCACAGGCACAGGTCGAGACCACCCCCCAGGCTCCCAGCAAGCCCCCAGCGTCCAGCCTCGTGGCTCGGCCTGGCACAGGGGCAGAGGCCAGCGGCCCCCGGCTCCCGCAGGACGCCTGACCCCCAGCTCCAGGAGCACAACAGAGCCGTGACTTCACGCACACATGCCGCAGTCTCCCTCCCAGGTCCCCAGAGCCCACCTGACAGCCCCCACCCCGTTCTTGTGACCTGCCCACCCCTGGGCTGGTTCCTGGGCTGAGACAGCAGGGCTGAGACTTCCCCTGGGGACATGAGGACATGAGGTAGGTGGTGACACCTTGTCCCTATCAGGTCCCCAGGGCCAGCAGGAAGCGGGTGAGCCCCCGGCAGCTGCGGCCCTGGCACCCACCGCCCCCGGGGGGCCCCTCGCAGCGGCTCATTAGGACCCGCACTGCCTCCCCCTCCCCTCCCTTCATGTCCCCTGCCTGCCCCCTTTCTCTTGTCAGATAATCACGGAAACCAGCAACCGGTTGACACAGTTACCAAGACAACAGGAGTGGGGCCCGCGGAGGTCTGAGGCTAATCCTAAATGAATTACAGGACAAGAGTGACAAGGGTGGCCGTGGTGGACAGCTCACAGCAGGCCTGGCCGAGACGAGGCGCTGTCTGCCTGGCGCTGCCACTTGCGGGTGAGACAGACGCGGAGGGGAACATGACACCTCCCCTCGAGCCTCGGCGTGGGGTTCACCCGCGTGGCTTTGCCGTCTCAGAGCAGCGGGGGCCAGGGCAACCCGCCAGCGATCCCCTCCTGGGCTTAGAGTGGCCACCCTGTGACCAGGGTGCTGGGCCCGGGCTGGCGGGACCTCAGAGTCCCAGCTCCTTGGCAGCCCCCGTCCCATGGGGCCACCGCACGCCCTGGGAGGGGCCCTCTCCTGACACCAGCGTGGACCCCAAGACATGGGCAGCAAAGCCGCAGCGGGGAGACATTAATCCAGACCGTCATGCGCTGTCAGTCTAGAGCTGCTTCCTGCCCATTAACTCACCAGTGCTCGCCACAACTCCAGGACGGGGGCACACCTACTAACCCCATTTAATAGACAGGGAAACACGGGGCCCAGAGAGGGTGAGAAACTGCCCAGAACCACACAGCCAGGCAGAAGCAGAGGCAGGATGGAATCCCGGGCTCTGGCCCAAGGTCTAGGCTCAGGTCGTGTTGCAGCGTGGGAAAGCTTGCTGACCTTGATCCAGCCAGGCTCTCCAGAGACCCTGCAAGGTCACCCCATGAAACCAACAGGGGGACCTAGCTCTCAGCAGCCATCCACCTCGACACCACCAGGGAGGGCAGCCCCAGGGCCCCGGGTCCTTCCTGCTGCTTCCCACACCCTCTCCCTGGCCTTAGGGCTGGACGACCTAGCCCACATCCGCTCTCAAAACGCCAGGTGTCTGGAGCCAGGCTCAGGCTGAGAGGTGAGGACCAGCAGCCTCACCCGCGGGGGCGTCAGAAGCCCCAGAGAGCAGAGCTGTGAACGCTGGGACTGCCGCCCACCCCGTTTCTGCCCTGGCGGGTCTGGGGGGACCCGAGACGGCTTCCCCAGCAGCTCCCACTGGTGCTGATGCTGCTGACCCACAGCCGTCTTTGAGAACCACAGAGGCACCGGCCTCCGCTCAGCCTCCAGTCTCCAGAGGCAGGCGCAGGGCCACCAGCCGAGACCAGCACTCATGTGCTCTCTCGCAGCCAGGAGCAGGTCCACACCAGACCTCACCTCACGTCCACAGTGTAGCCAGTCCCAGGGGCCACCTGTCCCCTCACCTGAGCCATGGCGGGTACCTCCAGGCAGGCTGGACTCCGTTTCAGCCCAGCAGCTAGACTGGCCCTCCGCAGTCCCGTCTCATCACCCGCCCTGCTCCCTGCCTCCCCATAGCACACCTCCCGCCCTTCTGGCCAGGTGGACATCCCTGGGACCTCAGGGCCTTTGCGTACGCCTGGGCACTTCTCTGGATCTTGCCAGGGCTAACACTCCCCTTTTTTTCTGGCTTCTGCCCACACACTGGCTCCCAACATGTCCTTCCATTTCTTTCCCGGGCTTGCACATGGGACAGTTGGTGACGGCAGTCCTTAAGGCTTCTCAGCTGCGCCTCCAGGCACCTGGGCTGGGCCTGGCACACAGAAACATGGGTTGACCCGGAGGAGGCACCCACCCCTAACACTCGGTCCCCGGGCAGGGGCTGGGATGTCTACGACCCCGACCTACCTCCCACCTTGTCACTGTGCCTCCTGGACAGACCTCCCCTAGAGCTGCCTACTCCCTGCCCTTCCTGCTCCCAGATGCCACTTCCCCTGGGGCCCGCCCGGCGCTGCACCCTGCCTTGCCCAGCCCAGGGGGCTTGCTGCCCACCAGAAACTACGCTCGGCCATCTGGCCAGGGCCACAGTAACTGGGTGGCCTCTCAAGGCTGGCCCTCTGCAGGCCCTGGACTTCTGGAGGGGGCTCTGTGGTCTCCACACCCTGAGAAAGTCCCTGTGGCTCTCCAAAGGATGCACGGGCTTCAGAGCCAGCGCCAGCTGTGGGCAGGGGCTGGCCTGGCCACCAGCCCCAGCAGGGAGCACGGTCCCCAGGGTGGAAAGGCCTCCTCCTCTCTGCCCCCCCCCCCAAGCCACGTCCTGGACCCCTGTGCACATCACAGAGCTCTGCCCGTGCTGCTCAGCTGCCTGCCGCACTGGCCACCCGGGGCCACCCAGGCCCACGGCCAGCACAGGACAGGCAGCACCCGCTCGGCAGGCCTGAGGACGGGCATTCTGAGTCTGCTCCCTTCATCCCGCCTACTGTCCAGCCTCACCCCCAATTCCAAGCCTCCAAGGACCCCATCCAGGGCCACCTCTTCCTTGAGCCCGCCTGGCTTTCCTCTGCCAGGTGCCTGGAATCTCCCATCCTGCTCCCGGTCTGCTGCTGAGGGGCTGGGGGACAAGGCACAGGCCCTAGCTGCTCCTCCTGGGGACACAGGCAGGGCCAGGCTCCGTGGGCCTGCGGGAACGATGCTCCCAGCGGCAGCTGGCTCTGTCCTGAGCGTTAAAGTAGGTCAGACGCACGCTCCGCGGGCACACGGTGACGGGCAGGCAGGTCTGTCGGGCAGGCCTGCACGCGCCCAGCCCGGGCTGGCTGTCAGGAGGGGACCCTGAGAGACTATCAAGCCCAGAGAAGGGGAGCGGCTGGCTGCTGACCCCTGGGGCTCCTCCCGAGTCCAATGCTCCGTGACTTCCCGACCCTGCAGGCCATTAAGCAAGTGGCCAAATGCCCACTGGGCGGCGGTCCAGGCCTGGTCAGAGGGCGCTTCCTGTCTCACGGCAGGCGGGGCTGGGAGGGAGACAGGGCTGGGAGGGAGACCGGGAGGCGCTGAGGCTGCAGGGCAAGGCATCCGGCGGTGGGCTGCTTGTGCTGCAGGCAGGCGGGCCTGGCTAGCTGGACCCCTGCCGCCCGCACCAGCCCCCAGCCCCCAGCCCCCAGCCCGGCTCCACTGGGCCAGGAGAGCTTGCCGCCTGGCATGGGGGGGGGGGCAGAAAACACCCCCCAAGACTTTTCAGAGAATTCTCACTGACGTTTCTCCCTTTTACCCCGAGCCTCCACGGCTCTAAACATGCCACACTTAGTGATTTTACGAGCAAACCCAGCTATACATCACACAGTTTTATGTTCCTAAATTAACAAAAGGACTTTAAATCTATATGGAGCTCTTAAAAAAAAAAAGGAGAACACACCATGTTCTATTTTTACTCCTCACCCCCCAGTTCCCTCCTAACACAAGGCCCTGTGCCTCCCCGGCTCTGCTGATCCCTGGCCAGGCCACCACGGACACAGAGCCCCAAGTATGGACGAGGACCGCTCTGCGAGGATCCCCTAGGAGCAGTTCCACTGACCCTCTTCAAAAGGCCTCCCAGGGGCTTACGAAGCCTCAAGTCCTTTTCTGTGGAGCAGGAGGATGTGCCCGAGCCGGGGAGCAGGCCAGGTCCACCAACCCCATCTCACGGCCACCCAGGGAGGACCTCAGGGCAGTGTCTCCAACCCGTTTCCCTTGCTGCACCGCCAGGGTGGACCAGATGACTCCACGGAACCTGACACCAGCAGGGCTGCTCCACTGTCACATCTGGGGGGACAGACAGGTGACGCAGAGCACTGGGTGTGGAGGAGAAACCACCTCCAGACACCTTGTCCCCTGGCCAGCTGTATCTGGGAGCCATGTGGTCTGGCCAGCTGCCGCCCAACCGCCACTTCTCCTGCAGGAAGGACTGTGTCCCTGCCCCACCTGCAGGGCCGGAGCCAGGATCAGAGGAGCCAGGATCAGAGGACCGTTTGCTCCAAGGGCACAGAGAAGCTGGAGTCAGATAAGAAGCAGGAGTTGCTTCCTGTGGGGCCGTCAGATCCCCTGGGGCCGGGCCCAGGGAGGCAGGAGAGCTTAATGAGAACCAAACTGAGCAGGGGACCCCCCAGGCCCCTCTGAGAAGGGCCAGGCTGCAGCTGGGACAAAAGGGCCCCCACCCTCCCATTTCTCAGGGGCATCAAGATTAATTGGTGGCTGCCTGGAAAGTGCTCGCTGGAGTCAGCACCCCCTCCCTGAGCGGTAAATAAGCGCCTTCCCAATCACGCAGCCCCCCACGCTTGCTCATGACCAGCCAGGTCCCGGCCACCAACCAGGAGCAGGGCACAAGCTGGTGACCCAGGGAACCACCCTGCTTCCGGAGCTGCTGGCCTCACCCCGCCCCAGACCCTGCCCCC